>NC_068938.1:180049996-180349996 GCF_016801865.2 Culex pipiens pallens | reverse complement strand
AAATCAAGTTTAAGTGACAAAAAGTGAAATATAAAAATCACCAAAATGTTAATTACAGTGCATCGTTTTTTCAGTGTAGTCCTTATCCAAACCTACAACTTTGCCGAAGACACTAAATCGATCAAAAAATTCCTTCAAAAGATACATATTTTCGAATTTTCATAAATCATTTTTGTATGGTCAGCTGCCAAATTTGTATGGAAAATTATATGAACAAAAAATGATGCAAAATGGCTTCTTTGGGAGTACCGAAGGCATCAAAAAAGTTTTAGCCGGATAAAAAAATACAAAAATTAGAATAAAAAAGAGACCAATTTCGTAGAGAAATGCTTTATAATCAAAATAATCTATCAAAATCTGTAAATTACTAAACCAAAATATTGTTTCCTTAATTAATACACAATATCTTTTTGAAAGTTACTACTTGAGCAGTTCTCTAGGATTTCGGTCATTCGATTTTTTTTGTATTTTTTAATCCGGCTGAAACTTTTTTGGTGCCTTCGGTATGCCCAAAGAAGCCATTTTGCATCATTAGTTTGTCCATATAATTTTCCATACAAATTTGGCAGCTGTCCATACAAAAATTATGTATGAAAATTCAAAAATCTGTATCTTTTGAAGGAATTTTTTGATCGATTTGGTGTCTTCGGCAAAGTTGTAGGTTTGGATAAGGACTACACTGAAAAAAAAAAATGGTACACGGTAAAAAAAAATTAATGATTTTTTTATTTAACTTTTTCTCACTAAAACTTGATTTGCAAAAAAACACTATTTTTGATTTTTTTTATTTTTTGATATGTTTTAGAGGACATAAAAAGCCAACTTATTAGAAATTTCCAGGTTGTGCAAAAAATCATTGACCGAGTTATGAATTTTTTAATCAATACTATTTTTTTAAAAAAATCGAAATTTTGGTCGCAAAAATTTGTCAACTTCATTTTTCGATGTAAAATTAAATTTGCAATCAAAAAGTACTTTAGTGACATTTTGATAAAGTGCACCGTTTTCCAGTTATAGCCATTTTTATGTAACTTTTTTCAAAATAGTCGCAGTTTTTCATTTTTTCAAATTAGTGCACATGTTTGCACATTTTTGAAAAAAATATTTTTGAATAGCTGAGAAAATTCTCTATATTTTGCTTTATCGGACTTTGTTGATACGACCCTTAGTTGCTGAGATATTGCAAAGCAAAGGTTTAAAAACAGAAAAATTGATGTTTTTTAAGTCTCACACAAACAGCCCACCATTTTTCAATGTCGATACCTCAGCAACTAATGGTCCGATTTTCAATGTTATATTATGAAACATTTGTGAAATTTTCCGATCTTTTCGAAAACAATATTTTCAAAATTTTCGTAATGAATATGGATGGAAATTTTATGTTTTGGGCATTGATTGACCAGTTGAATAGTTTTGGTTATTCCTTTGATTTTAATTTAGATTTTATTTTTGAGTTGAGGAGCAACATTGCGGATTTTATGTATTTAAAGTATTTAAAGTATTCAAAGTATTTAAATTATTTAAAGTATTTAAAGTATTTAAAGTATTTAAAGTATTTAAAGTATTTAAAGTATTTAAAGTATTTAAAGTATTTAAAGTATTTAAAGTATTTGAAGTATTTAATTTTTTTTTGAGTATTTAAGGTATTTAAAGTATTTAACTTGTGAGGAATATTGAGCTTAGTTTGCTATTCATCTACATTGAATATTTCTTATTCCTGATTTTCTGTTCTTCTTTTGCAATCCCTATCATCTGTCTCTTTTTTGTCATTGTGAGGGGATCATCGATCCATCCGCATCGACATACTATCTTTTCATTTTTCTGCCTTTCTACATATTTTTCACTGTCTTTTTCACACTTACTACCAGTCTTTGTGAGGGGATACTGAGCTCGATTTGCTCTCCATCCGCATTGACCTTTTCTCATCTATGATTTTCCTTTTCATCAGTAGTTAGAATCAAAGCCGGGGATCGGGGAGGGAGCATCAGGGCAGTGGACAGTATGCTGTAATGGCGGAGACTGGATGTGGATAGTGGAAGACCAGAACTACGTCACAAGGGGAAAATGGTTTAGTAATTGTACAATTCTTAAGGATTGTCTAATTACTACATCTATTGACCTCTGTCAGTCTCCAGCTGTCTGCCGCGCCCTTTTAGGCCCCCAACAGGGTGCGAGCCCTGTTTTTCAGCTTTGTCAGACTTTTTTCGGAGTTATTGGAGGTTACTGTCGGAAGGAGATTCTCTTCCCCTGAGGACACCGTGAGTGATTTTGCTTGTTCGCGTCCAACCACCCCCTTTTGGCCCTTCATACGGCAGTAATTTGAAGATGCTCCCTTTAAGTCTGAGCCACTGTAATTCTAGGCAACCGCTACATAGGTCATCCTTGTGGCCCTGTTGGTTATCAAATCAAATCAAATCAAATCAAATCTTTTCGAAAACAATATTTTCAAAATTTTCGTATCAAGACTAACACCTCAAAAAGGCCAAACATTCAATATTTCGCCCTTTTAAAATGTTAGTCTTGGTTTAAAATTTTTGAAAATATTGTTTTCGAAAAGATCGGAAAATTTCACAAATGTTTCATACAGTTACTTTGAAAATCGGACTATTAGTTGCTGAGATATCGACATTGAAAAATGGTGTGTTGTTTGGGTGGGACTTAAAAAACATCAATTTTCCTGTTTTTAAACCTTTGCATTGCAATATCTCAGCAACTAAAGGTCGTATCAACAAAGTCCGATGAAGCAAAATATAGAGAATTTTCTCAGCTTTTCAAAAATATTTTTTTCAAAAGTGGGCAAACATGTGCACTAATTTGAAAAAATGAAAAACTGCGACTATTTTGAAAAAAGTTACATAAAAATGGCTATAACTTGAAAACGGTGCTTTTTATCAAAATTTCACTAAAGTACTTCTTGATTGCAAATTCAATTTTACATCGAAAAATGAAGTTAAAAAATTTTTGCGACCAAAATTTCGATTTTTTGAAAAAATCAGCATTAATTAAAAAAATAATAACTCGGTCAATGATTTTTTGCACAACCTGGAAATTTCTAAAAAGTTGGCTTTTTATGTCCTCTAAAACATATCAAAAAATAAAAAAAATTAAAAATATTTTTTTAGTGTAGTCCGTATCCATACCTACAACTTTGCCCAAGACACCAAATCGATCAAAAAATTCCTTCAAAAGATACAGATTTTTGAATTTTCACATATCATTTTTGTATGGACAGCTGCCAAATTTGTATGGAAAGTTATATGGACAAACTAATGATGCAAATTGGCTTCTTTGGGCATACCGAAGGCACCAAAAAAGTTTCAGCCGGATTAAAAAATACAAAAATTAAAATTGAAGAAAAAAGACCGATTTCGTAGAGAAATTTCACTTATTTCATTAAGGTGACTTTAACCAAAATGTTTTTGAAGGAACTTAAAAACAGTAACATTACATACACTTTAACGCAAAAGCATACTTTAGATCATTACAGTGTAGAGTAAACAAATGTATTTTGGGAATTCAACTTGAAGTAAACTTCTTTAGATTACAAACTTGTCGTTATTTATATTTTCATTTTATTTTTTTTTTATGTTTATGCGAGTTTCTGTTAAATATTGATTTGGTATGATTTGTTAGACACTTCTCTTAACATAAATTTTTTAATCATTTTATTATATTTATTTTTACTTTATGAAATTAATGTTTTCGTTTCAGAAGAAACCATGAAATGGATTGAATTTTATTTAGATATATTTAACATTGGTTAGAGTGCCACTTCGAACATCAATTTATGTTTTCAAACAGTTACAGATATCATTGTTTGAATTTGACATTAATTTTTTTCTCTGTAGGATATTTAAAATAAAATAATGCTGCGATAAAATGTCACTTTCATGGGTTTTAACAATTCTCAAAATAAATATTCAATTCATAAGTAGAAACATTTCTTAAAATTATATAAAAATATTTTGATATAAATTCACGCAAAAAAAAATCTTGCCAAACAAGAAATTTCTTCTTCGGTTAGACAAATGGAAAAGCTTCTTTGAAGAATGGAAGAATGGACTTTTTTGTTATTTTTTTTTTGGAAATCTTTAACCTCAAAATAAAGATTCTTCAATATACTAAAAGCTTTCGGTACAATTTCACTTAACACACGGAAAGGGGATCGATCGCCAAACCAGCGACCGAATTTTGCTGGGTTGGTTTTGCTGATATCAGCGAAATTTTTCTCTAAACCAGCGAAATTTTTCGCTGAAAAAGGTGGCTGCGCGAAATCAAATCCAGCAACTTGGTTTCGCTGGTTTGTTATTTCCGAAACGGTTTCTTTTCCAGCGAAAGTTTTCGCTGGTTTGATACACATCCTTCCGACAGCCGTCATAAATGTTTGTTATTGTTCACGTTCGGAAGCGATTTGTGGCAATCGAATTGCTTTAGGGGTTTTTTCAAAACAAAAAAGCATGAAAAAGTTCTGCATCAAGTGTTCAGCATTAAAATACATACTCAACAGGTGAGGGTTCTTTTCAATGAAAAGAAGCACGTTTCCATAAAGTTCTCGCAGCAGAAAAATACGGTGCAGTGAAGCTGGAGATGTATTTGTACTGCTGCATAGATGAGTGCACAAATTGTCGCAGGTGGCAGCAAGAATCATAGGCGAGGAACTTGACCATGGCCGCGGAACAGTTTGTGCTGTGGCAAGTAAGTACAACCTGGTTTATTTTGGCATAGGCTTCTGCCGCCAAAACAAAAAAAAACAAACGTCGGTGATAAAAAACGCTGATCCAGTGCAAAAAAACACTGGTCCAGTGGAAACATTCGCTGAACCAGCGGATTTTTTGCCGGAACCAGTAGAATAATCTACTGGTTGATTTTGGTACGAGCTGCTGCCGCCGGAAAAAAACCCGGACGTCAGCGATAGAAAACGCTGATCCAGCGTAAAAGAACACTGGTCCTGTGAAGAAATCCGCTGGACCAGCGAATTGTTTCCCAAAACCAGTACAATAATCTCCTGGTTGATTTTGGTGCCCTGCGGCTTTTTCCAAACCAGCGAGAAAATTTTCTGATTCTAGCAAAACTGATCCCCCAAACAGCGACATTTTTCACCAAACCAGTGTTTTTTTTTCACTGGTTTGGTAGAATTTCATCGGTTTCCAAACCAGCGAAAAAAATTAGCGATTCTAGGTAATTTTTGTGCAGGCTGAGAAATTAGCGACATTTTTCGCTAGTTTTAGCGAACTTTATCGCGATTTGGCGATGGATCCCCTTTCCGTGCATTAAATCCTAGATTCCTGTTAGTTGCAATTCAAAAAGCAAAGCAATCCACTTTAACGACCCCCGGGTCTTTTGTGGGTTCTGTTGCAAGTTTCTGCTCATTTCTAGGCATCCGAAGGTTATGTGTGGTGAGTCACTCAAAACCTCTTTTACGCAAATGGACCGACGTTTTACTTCCCCATCCGATAGAAGGCCAGGAGGATAAGGCGGGAATCGAACCCGCGCCCCATAGCATCTTAGGGATCGGTAGCCGAAGCCGCTAACCACCGCGCCACGAAGCCCTCTGCATTTCAAGGCTAGCTTTAAAAGCTACACAAAGCACGTTTAATTTTCTTGCAAAATGAGAGAAACTGCTAGATTTTTTAATTTATTAAGGTTTATTAGAGAACTCGAAAAAAAAAGATAATTTTGACTTTCTTTTCTCTCAAGTCCCTACTTCCAAAAAAGCCGTTTTGTGTTGATGTTCCAAATATTTGATTTTATCCCTAATCCTTGTTTTTAAACTTATAAACGAAATCGAATTTAATTTAAATTTATTTATCAGTTGCAAACCATATATTTTTACACAAAAGTACATGTATGATGTCTGCTTTGTCATTCAATACAGAGCAAAATTGCATCATCAAAGTATTTGCCCAAGCTTTTGATTGGCTTACTCTGCAGCTTTCAAAGTTTAGGGTCTCCAAAACTTAATATTAAAGCACCCACAATTGCTGACACTAAGCTTTTTCATGGAATCAGCCCCAAAGCCCCACACAGTGTTTTTTTTCACTCTCACACCCCGCGCCAAGACGACGACGACGGCAACCAAGTAAAAGTTTCCTCCGAAAGCGACACCCGACCAGGGCAGCAGGAATTGTCGGGGCTTCGGCTGATTGTTCGTTTTGTGTGTTGGCTCGAAAGCCTCGGAATTCCCACACACCTACCCTGCTTGTCGTCTTGTTCATTTGTTTAGTTTTGTGCACTGTGAAAAAGGTTTCGATGATTAATTGTGTTCTACTAAATAATAAAAATTTCATGAGAATTTTGTTTCAACATTTTGTTTAGCAAAAATATTTAAGTTTTCATTTAAATACTAATTAAAATTAATTTAATTAATATTCATTTACATCAAATAGCAAAAATCAGATTTATTTCTGTGCAAACCACGAATCCGGTGGAGCTTCGTGTGGAAGCGCCACTCTCTTGCTCGGTGGGTTCGTCGTGTGCCCACTCGTGCCAGCAGCCCAGAGTTCTTTGAGAGTCGCGCGCGCGAAAACTAAACACAAACACACGAGAGCTCATTACACACGAGATTAGTAGCAGCAGTAGAAAAGCTTATCGGCACCGGCAGCAGCAGCGCGAGCCTCCCTCGCCAAACAAAATGAGAGGGAGCAAGAGAGTGGGAGAGAAACGGAACCGATCAAACGAACACGGTGCCAACCGAAGCCGAATAAGAAGGTGCTCAAAAGCATCTCATCTCGGAAAGCATTGCATTGTGTGTGATTCGTGAAAGTGCTGAATGAAAAAGCTTGGCTAGGCAAAACAGAGCTACCAGGAGGTGGTTTGAGATGACCTCCTGCGAGAGTAGGTGGAGGGGAAAGGGGAGAAGCAAGGGGGGCGGGAGCTTCCAAAGCTGTCCCCGGAAAGTGTGGTCATAAGAAGAAATGGGCCTTACTTGATGGAGTAAAAGTAAGCTCTAGCACAGGGGTGCCCAACCTTTTGGCCCTGCGGGCCAGTTCTGATTTTTCTAAAACAGTGGCGGGCCGGATCTAATATTTGATAAAAGTTGAAAAAGTAACAGTATTTTTTTTATGATTGGGTTCTTTTAAAGTAAATAAATAAAAGAAATAGTATTGCTATATTAATATTTCTTGATTTTAGGAATTAAAAACAAAGATAACTTTCAAAATGTGTTTATTTGACTTATTTTAATTTTCGTTTGTTTGAAATTGTATAGTTATTGTATTTGACGATTGCAATTAATATTCAAATTTCAATGGTCGTTGCAAAAAAAAAAATATTCAAACGAAATTTGGATATTCGATCCTTTACAAAAAAATTACTTTTTGCATTGTTGTGCACCTATATTTAAACATTTTAGGAAAATACTTTAAAATGATTTAAAATACACACACACACAATTTCAATGTTTAAAAAATACATATCAAATCATTTTCATTTCGTTATTTTTCGAAATTCAAAGTTTCTGAAAATAAATATTTTTTGCTCCCTAATTTCTAATTTCTTGACTTATTTTGAGACATTTTTTGTTATTTTTAATATATTTGCAGCGATCAGTATGAATGGTTTGCTTTTTTACGCTTTTTCATTAAAAAAAGACTTTGTCACTGAAAATTTGTTCTGGAAAAATTAGTTTTTGCTTACTTATTTATTTAAAAAAAATGCTTACTTACTGCTTACTTATTTATTTAAAAAAAACAGAAAAAAATTTAAATGTGAAGTACACAGTTGAACAACTCAAAGAAATTTATACTTAGTGTCATTTTGTTCATTTTTAGCCAACAATCCAGGTTCTTTTCTCATAAATTTCACAATTTTATAAGATCGATAATTTTGTTTTCTTGCACCATTGAATAAAATCAGCAGGTTTATAATATAACAACATTCTTCACATTTGAATTTATTGATAGAAATTATAAGAATTCAATTCAAACATGAAGAATGTTGTTATAAAATGTTAAAATTTGATCTCAATCTTTTTTTTTTTAATTCAAGCAATCAATTTATTAATTAAATATTTCATGAACAGCCTCGAGGGCCGGTCATAGAACTATTTTGAAAAGCTGTCGCGGGCCGGATGAAACGGCTTCACGGGCCGGACGTTGGGCAGGCCTGCTCTAGCAAATTTGAACCCGGAGAAGGCTTTTTCAGTTTTTCAAAATTAAAGCTTGTTGGGACTTTGTTGCTGTTTTTTAAACAATGAAAAATGCATTTTCCTATTTGTGTTTTATTTTTATTTTTCCCGTGTTCAGGAGGTCATTTTGAGCAACTTGAGCATGAGCATGAGCATGGTTGACTGCCAATGAGCTGCTACTCCGTTATTGACAGATCAGCTGAAGTTAAACAATGAATCAAAAATGATCAGTGGGAGCCAACCATCCGTTCACTGTTTAACCTCTGAAGATCCCTACTTTATTAGTCAATACCGGCGCCCTCCCAAGAAGCCTGCAGTTCAACGAAAGGGAGGAATGTTAGTCCGATAGTTCGACGTCGTCGTGCTATCTTGTCGCACCCGCCATTTTGACGTTCCGAGAAAAACGCGTTTTAATGTTTGACCTTGAATATTCAAAAACGAGAGCACGCAATGTAAACAATAACAAACACGTTTTGTTTGGCTCACCATTCTGTGCATTGTCCCAAAGTTTGGTTGAAGTTGGTTGCTGGAGTCCCGAGTTATAATTACAAATGTTTACGGTAGTCTAGCTTGTACGTGCGACAAACGCATCCTGACTTTCCTGGCCTGAAATCCCTTTGGCCTTTTGTCGCACTTACATCAATTTTCATGGAGTGACAAGATAGCACGACAAGATTGAAACTACTTTCATATGTAAAGTGACAAAAATGCACGGAGTTTTTTTCGGTTTTTGTTGAATATCTCAGGATTGAAATCTAATTTTGGGGATCTGTGAAGGTCAAAAGGTGAGGCATTGTGAGCTGCACAAAATGGCGTTCTTAACTCAATTTGGCCCAAAATGCACGTACGACAAGTTAGCACGATGGCGACGAGTTGAAGTTGCAGACTCATCAAGCACACAGTTTTTCGCTATATACTTGTTGATACCGCTTGAGACCGTTGAATCCACAGCATCTCCTTCAAGCATCACGTGATTATTATTTTTTTGGTTAGTAGGATAAGGTATTGGCTTTTCGATGCCTCTCGAGCTACGATGCTATGGAGAGGACTTTCATAACAGACCTGTCGGCGAGCCTTCCGAGCAACGATGCTATGGGAAGGTCTTTTTGGTTAACACACAAAGTCACTCACACACAATTATTTCACTCCACTATTAATTAATCCAAAATGTCAGTGCGTCTTTCGATCATTATATAGAAATGGCTTTTTCACCATAAAAAATAACACCTTATTCAAAAAACTATACACAATTTACCCGACGCCGTGCCTTCCGATCAACGATGATATAGGAAGGGCTTTGAAAATCACAAAACAATTAATTAAGATCACCAAAAACAATCACAAAAAACACCAATTACTCAACGAAAATTACGCTTAAGACACAAATAATTCAGTACGTCATGCTATTATTCGATTACCACAATCACTCACCCCATACGAACAGCGACACAAAAGCACACAAAAAAATTAACCTGCATAATCACGACTTCGCGTCCCCCACTCGAACAGCGACACAAAAGAGACGGAAAATAACACGAAAAAACAGGACTGCGCGTCCACACAGGCACCGCACTACTGATCAGGTCATTTTGAGCAACTTTTGTACTACGAAAAACTTTACTTCTCTTTTTTCTTTTTTGTTTCATTTTTGATATTTTTATTTGCATTTAACTTTATTTTTGGTAGTAATTGGCCTATTCTACCACCTCCTATCATTAAATACTGCCTATCTAATTTTTTCATATTTTTACAGTCACTTTTTCGATTTTTTGCATATTTTCTGCTATAAAATGGCATTAGTATCATTTAAATTGTAAAAAAAATGCGTAGAGGCATATTCTGGGACACTAGAAAAAATACTGCATACTTCTTTTTACTCAAAATATAGGAAATGTTAGTAAAAAACATAGCCAAAGTTGACCCCTAAAAAAATTACATTTTTCAAAACATTGACAAGGTCACATAAAACAAGTAGAACGTCCAACCCATATATTTTCTAAAATTTTAAGAGTTCTTCTTTCAAAAATTGGTCGAAAATTTGATTTTTGGTGATTTTTTAAATCGAAACCCGTATAAAGGCGGGGTTGCTTTGTAGAGGGTTAACTTTTTTAGAATCGGCCTTTGTCCTCACACGGGACTCGTTTAGTGAGTCTTCACCAAAATGTTGTGCCTATTTGGACAACGCAGTGTTGAGATATCGTGGCACCCGTTTTTTGAAACTGCTAACAAATGTATTCATTAGGATGTAACAAAAATGACTTGTTGGCGAGCATTCAGAGGTTAGTTCCGGTGGGCATACTGAGCTCAAACCCCAAATATGAGCTTGATTGGACGTAACAGGAGCTGGCGCTTCGCCCTTTAATTTTAAATTGGATTTAACCCGTTAATTTTTTTTTTAAATGTCTATTTTTGAGGCATTTTGGCCATCCCAATAAAAATTGAATGGCGGAACGCTAGCTCCTGTTACGTCCAATCAAGCTCATATTTGGGATTTGGGCTCAGTATGCCCACCGGAACAAACCCATGAATGCCCGCCAACAAGTCAATTTTGTTACACTCTAGTCTTCACAATTATTTCATTAATAGATGAAAATGTATATTTTAATGCCCTGAAAACAAAGTTAAAAAATATTTAGTGTGTACTCATACCAACCCTTCACATTTTTGCCAATTTACTTGTATGTACCCCCTTAAGGTAAATTTTATGTATCTACAAAAATTAAGTGAAAAAATTTAAATAACAACTTTTTTAACAATAGTTTATCAGTGTTTAAGTACTTTTATGTATTTATTTCCCTATAAAATATGTTGTTGCAGCAATTCGTATTTTTTCCATACTAAAAATCCATATGGTACACTTGCCCCACCTGAACAATGTTTTTTAAAAGCTCTCAATAAAAATAATCAAAAGTTAAATCATACTTTGTAATAGGTGCATGTCATTGGTAGGGACACTACTGATCTAGGAAAAATAACATTTTGATAAAAGAGCCTTAAAACGAACCCCAAGCCTTATTTGGTACTTTCCAAATATTATAAGAAAACAAAGGTTTTGAAAAAAACTTCATTAAATTTTATGCCCCGTGGCGTTTACGTCGTTTTGGCGGTTATGTGGTAGTAGAATCAGCTGATTGCATGGCTAGCAACAATTCCTCATACTGGAAATAATCAAAATTGTAAAAATTACGGCCGTACGAGCGATTGTTCCTCTTGCCCCATATGGTCGTCTTGCCCCACCTTCCCCTATGTGAAAGTTATTGGGAAAAATCACTTTTCGGCCACATTGGCCCCTTACTACTCTAACCCTTAATCCAAGCCGAGCTCCAAAAAAAACAACATTTTTAATGGTTAAACTGCCCAGAAATAGATTTTAAATGAATTTAATCAAACTCACTTCATCCTCCTTGAGCATTTGGTTGTTATATTATAGTCATAAATTCCGTAACATTTTTTTATTATCATATAAAACTAATGTTCACTATTTTCGGCAAAAGCACTATTGGTTTTCGCTAAAAAAGTTTATTTATTTATTTGAAATATATTCAATATAAGCTTCTATTTAAGGTTTAAAATTAAAAATATTTTCAGATATAGAATCTCGTGAACACTTGTTTTTCATTTAAAAACAGAAATTTATTAGCTCAAATCAAATTTTAGGTGGGTATAGGGGAAAGTAGGGCATGTGTAACAAGCTAAGGAAAGGCTCATTATAAGCCATTGAAAACGTTAAAAAATCTGTCGGATTTTTTATAATAATCTTATACCAGGTCTTGACTGAGACTTTGATAGAACAAGTTTTTGAAAAATCCTGTTTTTGATGTAAAAAATGATTTTTAAATTTTTGATTTTCCGTACGTTCTACTCAACTAGTGGAAGAGGAACCCGTTGTCGGGGCCTTCCATATGACCAAAAAAGCTATTTTGTGTCATTGGTTCACCCATAAATACCAACGAATTATTGCAGTTGTCCATACAAAAATGGTACGAAAATATTGCTAAATCTGTAACTTTTGAAGGTATTTTCTGATACATTTTATGTCTTCGGCAAAATAATGTATGAGGACTGTTCAGAAAAAATAGGTTCAGGGAAAATTAATCTCGCCGATTTTTAATTACTTTTTTTCACCAGGAAAATTGATGATTTTTAAGTCTAACCCAAACAACCCTCCGTTTTCTAATGTCGATATCTCAGCCACTAAAAAGTCCGATTTCCAATGTTAAAAAACGAAATATATTCGTGAAATTCTCCGATCTTCTCAAAAACCATATTTTAATTTTTTAATCATGACAAACATTTCAAAAAAAGTGATATTAAATGTTTGGCCCTTTTGAAATGTTAGTCTAGCATCTTTTTTTAATATTGATTTTGGAAAGTTCGGAGAGATAAGCTTGTTCATGATTACAGTCTTGCCTATAGTTCTACGCCATGTTTTCAATCTTTGGTCCTAAAATTTGAAAAATTTGAATATCTTCAAATATGGTCCTAAAGCCTTATAACAAATTGAATGTACCACGATAAAAAAACACGATCAAAAACCATTTCTGATCTCTTTTTTCATTTTAATGCAAAAATTATTGACAAGACAACATTTTATCGATGGATCAACTATGGTCCCTTTGGAACGAGCTGTCAAGTAGGACCTTTTCTGTTAAGAAGGTACTCAAAGTTATTTTTTTATTTGATTTAAAATTCCATTTTCCAACTTTTGCGGTCGTACAAAGGGTGATTGTACTCAGAAAAATAAGAATGGATAGAAATCGTGGAAATAATTTAAAAATGTTTTAATGTTTTTGAATTCCGAAAATAATTCCCTACAAAGAAACTTGGCCACATTTAGCCCGGTTCAACCAACTGACAACTGATGGATTCGCGTGACTCCACAATCATGATAAGGATGGCGAACTACGATGTCCTCCTAGAGTTTGTTTGGAATGTCATTTTCAGAGGACCCCCTCACCCCCTTTCTCCCCAATGACAGTGCGGTCAAGGTGCTCTGCGTGCAATTATTTTTATTTGGTTTGGTTTTTCCAGAGCAAAAAGACTCTATTTCCGTGCGAATCGATTTTCCCTCCCAGGAGAGGGACACACACCGCACAACTGTATGTGTGAGTAAGTGTATGTGTGTGTTCAAATAGAGAACAGAGGGAGATCCCCCCAACCTCACAATCCAATATCCAAATCTGTACTTGACGTCATATTCACGTGGCAAAACTGACAACCCCGAAGCTCCGGGAGCTTTGCGCGGTAAATAGCTTTGCTTGAAAAGAAAAAAAAGCTCTTCCAAACTGAAATTACTCTGGGTGAACTAACTGCCTGGCCTGGTGGTTGCATGTTTGACTGGGCTGGCTATTTTTATATCACATGCAGTTGATCGAAGCTAAAATGGAACATTATTAATAGACGCGAAAAAAGGAAATCGTTTTACGGAAATTGGATCGAACGCCTAATGGATATCAAAGTGTAGTTATAAAACATCGCGTCATTACAATTTTATGTAACCGTTATTAAATGTGACCTCTTACTTCTTACTGAGTCACAATATGATGACAAACCTTAAAACAAATCAGCACCTCACCAAAAAAAAGCAAACAAAATAAACGAACATTTGAATAAATTAAAACACCCTTGGACGGAGACAAAACCCGATAAATCACCCTTTTGAGGTCACGCTGAAGGGACTGAAGTGGTGCCACGTGGCACCCGGGGTCGATTTACTCCCGAGGGAATCCTAGGTTGCTTCATGTTCTTGGGAAACGGTTCGAAGTTGTTCGCGATTCTTTCTCCCAGTCAGGCAAGAGATATTGAGAAGTATTGAACTGAAGAATTTTATCACAATTTCAGAAATTATCACTTTAAGCACTTTTTAAACTACTTCAGTTGAATTGTAATTCACTAAGTTTAATTCTTTAGTCCAGACTCTAGGTGGGCTTCAATCTAAACTTATTTGCCAAAAATCCATTTTCAACCGGTTTTTGATTTCTGAAAAGCATTGGAATTATTTAAATTTTAGAAAATTTTAGGGTTGTAAATTTATCTTTTTTAATTTCACTTTGTCAATGTTTCTTAAAACTATTTTTTCTGGGATCAACTTTGATAATTAACAAAATTGATTAAATTACCAAAGTTAACAAAATAAACAAAATTAAGGGGTTACATACATGTAAATCGGCAAAAATGTCAGAGTTTGGTTTGAGCACACATTTATTTTTTTTCAAAATCTGTATACAGGTTATTATGTCTTCATATTTGTTTTGTTAATAGATGAAAATGTATATTTTTCATCTATTAACAAAACAAATTTGAAGACATTTGGTTGTATCATTGCCGAGATATAGCTATTTGAAGTTAGCAGTTTCAAAAAACGGGTGCCACGATATCGCAACATTGCTTCGACCAAATCGGTTGAAAATTTTGGTGAAGACTCGTTAAACCAGTCCTGTGTGCATGTCGAAGGCCGATTTTCAAAAAGTTTATTTAAAAAAAGGATAAAAATATTTTTCTGTTTTTCATATAAAAAATCGTCGATTTTTGTATTTTTTGAAAATTCAAAATTTCAAAATCGGGCTTCGTCATGAACACGGGATATGCCTTAGGAGTCTTCACCCAAAATTTCAGCCAATTTGGTTCGTCCCATCTCGAGATATCGTGGCACCCGTAAATCAACTTGGTGTTTAGAGAAAAACGCTCAGATAGTTAGACAGTTTGCTTTACGTATGGCAAAATTCTAAGCTTAAATCGTCTCTAACTCAGTTAAATCAAGAAATATCTCCATGAAACTTTCAGGAGTGATTTAAAATCATCTTTTAAGTGGATTTGATAAATTTTGTGATTTTCTACATGTATGTAACCTCTTAACCAAATCAACAAAATTAACAAAATTAACAAAATTGATAAAGTTAACCAAATTTACAACATTTACAAAATAAACAAAATTTAAAAAAAAATGCACAATAAATAAAATAAACAAAATTCACAAAATTAACAAAATTCACAAAAATTACAAAATTCAAAAAATTCACAACATTCACAACATTCACAAAATTAACAAAATTGACAAAATTAACAAAATTAACAAAATTTACAAAATTAACAAAATAAACAATATTAACAAAATTAACAAAATTAACAAACTTAACAAAATTAACAAAATTAACAAAATTAACAAAATTAACAAAATCAACACAATTAACAAAATTAACAAAATTAACAAAATTAACAAAATTAACAAAATTAACAAAATGAACAAAATTAACAAAATTAACAAAATTAACAAAATTAACAAAATTAACAAAATGCACAAAATTAACAAAATTAACAAAATTAACAAAATTAACAAAATTATCATTACTAACACCATCGATTGTCTATTTTCAATCTATTGTCTTTCGACCTTTTGTCATTCATTTGTTCAAAAGAACAAAACGTTTTCTTTAAACTAATATGTATCAAAATACATGAAATGAAAAGAAAAGTTTATTGGACATTGCAAATACTTTTTTTAACCTTTCAAAATCTTCTCAAAAATCATTAATAAAATTCTAATTTCCAAAGTTTGCTTATGCTATGTGGAAATTAAACAATTAAATTTTATCCGCGATCTTAAAATGTTTGAAAAAATCAGGGGTTTATTTATAGTTTTTGTTTAAATATTCAATGAAAAAAATGAAATTGCAATATTTGTTTTGCTTTTAATTTTATTATTTTTGAGCTTATTTCAATATTTGGTATATTATTGAAATCAAATAAATTAAGATAATTTTGTAAATTTTCTCTTTTCAAAATTTTGTAATCATGGAACAATTTTTACATTTGGGTCATTCCAGATCAACTGAGTACACTTTTGGACTCGACCTTCACCGATTTGGACTAAACTTTGAAGGAACGTTCATCTATTTATAGTTAACAGAAATCCCAAGTTTGGTGCTGATTGGACCATTCCTCTATTTATGGCACCGCCCTCTTTTTTGACGATTTTCTTAAAAACTTTTATTTCCTTTTATCATAACTTTGCAACTATTTGAGCAAAAGGCTTTCTACGGGTTGCATTTTATAGAAAACTGTCCAAGGAATTCGATTAAAATAAAATTTTAACCTTTAGATGCCCACCATTATTATATTTTGAAGTTTTAAGTATTAAAGTTAAGTTTTGACCAATTCCTTATATTTTTATTTGTTTTATTTTATCACCATCGTATTCCTCGGAAGATTTAACATTCAAATCAATGTAGACCTCAAACTAAAATGAACTATTCGCGAGATACAGCGATTTTACTGAAAAAAGTTTTATCTCGCTGCACTCTGTCCTATGAATTCAAATCCGAATTAAGTTTCTATATATAAAAAACGAACTTTGCGGGATTCATCCCTTTAAGTTGAAAAGTATTTCATGTACTTCCGAGTGCTGCGTAAAATCAAACTTTTTTCAGTAAAATCGCTGTATCTTGCCAATAGTTCATTTTAGTTTGAGGTCTACATTGATTATTATGTAAAATTGTCCGGGAAACACGATGGTGATAAAATAAAACAAATAAAAATATAAGGAATTGATCAAAACTGAATTTTAATACTTAAAACGTTAAAATATAATATTAGTGGGCATTTAAGGTTTAAAATTTTATTTTAATAAAATTCTTTGGACAATTTTTATAAAATGCAACTTGTAGAAAGTCTTTTGCTTAAATAGTTGCAAAATTATGATAAAAAGAAATAAAAGTTTTTGAGAAAATCGCCAAAAAAGAGGGCGGTGCCAAAAATAGAGGGATGGTACAATCAGCACCAAACTTGGGATTTCTGTTAACTATCGATAGATGAACTTTCCCTCCAAGTTTGGTCCAAATCGGTGAAGGTCGAGTCCAAAAGTGTACTCAGTTGACCTGGAATGACCCATTTTGATTTTCAACTTCAGATTTTAGTTTCTTAGATATTTAAATGGAAAGGTTCGAGGAATTTAAAATGAGCAAATTTCGACAAAAAGTAATGTGACTTATTTTTGTTTTTTTTTTTTTTTTTGCTGCAATAATGAAATATGATTAAAACATGTGTTTTAAATAATTTGTTTGATAATTTGGCACAATTTGTGAATTGCTTAACAATTTTGCAATAATTTTTGTTGAATGTTTCGAATTTGTTATAAAGTCATTTGATCATAATGTTTAAACTTTAAATGAAATCTTAACAAAATTTTGTAAAATTTAACCAGAGTTCATCATTTCCGAAAATCACTTCTAGCCAACACAAGCCGACCAAAAAGGCCGTAATTGAAATCAACAGACAGCAGCAGCAGCAAAAGTAGCACCCTTATTGATTGTGAAGTGCCGCCCCAAATGACAACACCAACAACAAGAGAGCAAAAATGCCACAGTCATTTTGTCAGCTCTAGATTGTGTGCGTGCGTGTGTGTGTACACGCGTGTGCTCATTGCCATATATTTTCGGCTTCATTAGCATTATTGCTATTGCCAGTGTTGCCGGTTAAGGGTCGAGGGTAGAACGAAGAGAGGGAAGATGGGGAGAGAGAGTTGGTGAGCGAGAGCACGAGAGAGGGGGTGAATTTAACAGAACAATGGGTCCCTTGATTGCGTTTTATATCGGTTGGGATCGGGTTTTTTCTTGTTTGAAAGTGTTTGTTTGAGTGTATCTTTTTTTTTCTCTGTTTTGGGCAAAATGTATGGGGAAGTTTTATGGCGGGAAAAGGAATTTGTTTAAGTTTGCTGCCGAAATGAGCAGACTATTAATTAATTTTGTGCTAGAAAATTCGTTTGATGTTCAAGGGGTTGAACTCAATTTAGAACTAGACGATAAGTATAATTTTAATGGACGTTTTCCCTTAATACAATAAATTTACTTAATAACAAACAACGCAAACACGAAAAAAATCATCAACGTGATTCCATTTGCTTGGCAAGGAAAAGCATCAACTTTCATACAAGTTAGAAGACTTTTCTTTGCTACTTGCATCCAAACTTTAGTGCAATTTGACTACAACTGAGTGCTGCCATCTATTGTCGGGTATCAGAACATTTCATTCAACGTTTTCATGCAGGCATTTAGCTTTAAATTTTAAATCATCTCCATCGAAACTCAACTCAACTTCTGCCAGCCACCCAATTTCATCACTTGACATACATATTTCGCAAAAATCCACACTAATTACCACCCCCAGAGAGATCAGATATCACGTGTGCATAAACCTCCACCCCCAACTCCACACTCTGCTGTCACACCAGTTCGTGGAACAATCCACCCCTTTGTTTGAAGTTCTCCATCATGATAGCACACACACTCGATACTCTTGAGCTTGCCACTGGGCTGGGCTTCAACCGTACCGACCGTAACTAGCCCCAGAGTTTCAAGGCAAAGCCCGGCGTTAAAGACTGTTATTTCCTCGCGGTTTCAACTCTGTGTGAGCTTCTAAGGCTGCAAAAAAAGTGACGCAATTGCACGCGCCCAAATGTATGCAATACCTGAGCGCCTCAAAATTTCCATAAAACCGAGCGCAAATATTTGCCCTTCACCAAGAAGGAAACTTGCGCCCAGGAAATGCACCAACTAATTGCAACAAGCCCACTCCTTTGAGTGTGGGAGGGCACCCCATTTCCGGGCCCAACCCTCTGGAGAGCAGCAGCAGCACAAAGGAAAAACTTTCACATTTGCGCTTTGCGAAAGCTCCTTTGAAAGCTTGCGAGAAGTGGGTCGGGCAAATTAGAGTTTGAGCTTTTAACACAGCCCAACTTTCAAGAATGAGGTTGCTCTTGCAAGCGTCCGTTAACTTGCATGCAATTAGATTTAAGTTGCATGCGATCGATCTCATTCGGAGTGCTGCCATCTGTTGCGAAAATTTTCAAAAAAGTCAATTTCCAACTTAAAAGCCAAGGGTTAAACGCCCCAGTCAATTTTGCGCAAGCTTCGAGCTTTTTCCTCGGATGCCTTCCAGCAGAACATCAGGATTTTCATTTCAATATATCGCGCGCGTCTGGTACGTGCTCCCAATACGGAATGAGCGCCCGAGTCATCATGCACATGAACGAGCGCAAACGGCGATGGCGACGACAGGATTTGTTGGGCGAAAAGTTTTTTTCCAACGACGTTGGCGGCCGCCCCGATTTCACGAAATCAAATTTGCAATCGATGAGTTGTGAGATTGCTTTGGCGGTGCGCGTTGGGCGAGCTTTTTGCTGGGGAGAAGGATTTTTTTTTGGTAATGTTGGTGTTTTTACGAAACTTTTGGGTAATATTTAAAAATAAAAATTTGATAAAGCTATGTTGAGTTTATGATGAAATGATCATATGGATAAGTTAAAAGGAAATTAGTAGTAAGGGTCAGAAACAGCAATTTTGCCAGAGTCCTGATCTTCGCTTAGCCTTAACAGAGCTGACATAATTAAAATAAAACATTTTGAGTTCTACTCCTTTATATACTGTAGTTAACAGTTACCACAAAAAAAAACTTTAAAAGCTTAAAATATTTGAGTATTTCTAATTGAGTTATTTTGTAACAGCTTTGTTGTTGTACCAAAAAGTCTAAAAATGTATTTAAAATAACGCTTTGTTTGAGTTTTTTTTTGTAAAAAATCGTTAGTTAAACAAATATTTTAGTTTGTTGAATTTATTGTTTTTTTTTTTGTAAAAATTAAGCCATTGCTAATACTTTTTTTAGGTTTATGTTGCCTCCCCTCAAAATTGGCCCGAAAAATCAGAAGGAGCCAAAATATTTTCTAACAAATTAAAAAAAAAATGATGGAAATACAAAACATATTGAAAACAATTTGCAAGGTCGTCAACGATAAAATTATCAAGGTTCACTAAGAATTTATTAGTTTGTCAAGAAAGTAAGTTTGAAAGTATAATTACTCAATAAAATACTGTATTTTTTCGAAAATAATCAAATTTTGAAAATGTTCTATGTGGTTATAAAACTAGTCAAATTTTCTATTATTATTTTTTTATACATAAATTTTCATAATTTGCCCTATGCGTTTTTAACGAAGCCAAATTGTATGAATTTTCACTTTATTTGATTTTTTTGCGAAACCATCAAATTTAACAAAATATCAATAATTATAATAAACGGATCAAACGAAATGAAATTTTGTATGAATTTTTACTTTACTAGAGACTTGTTTGTAATAAACTTTTTTTTCACAAAATACCGCAACAATTTTGTATTTGAAAATTTTCATAATTCTCAATATCGGTATGAATCGAGGCAAAATGTTGCCCACAATTTCAATTAATTATATATTTTTTTCTAAAATACTATATTTTTTACAAAATTTCAAATTAAAAAAAAAATATAATTTGCAACAGCGTATTTTTTCGCAAATGTCATTTTTTTTTAAATTTACAATTACAATTTGGGTGAATATTATTATAACATTAACAACACTAAAATACTAAAATTTTCACAAAATACAACAACAACATTGTATTTCATGAATTATCATAATTCGCAATATGGGTATTGAACGAAGCCAAATGCATAAAGCTATTTTTTCAATTTTCAATACTGATATCAATCAAACGATGGGAAATTTTTGTATAAATTTTCACATAATTAGAGGTTTCATTTGTTATTCACTCAAATTTTTACAAAATACCACAACAAAATTGCAATTTGCGAAATTCTGAGGATTTAACAAAAGAAACAAAAATTAAGTAAATATTTATGTCAAATTTCATTTCGTTTAATACATTGCAAATTACCAAAAAATAAAAATAAATATAAAAAAATACTTGTAGCTTGTGATTTTTTTTAAAATTTTACAAAAACACTTGAAACTTTGAAACATTCACAATATCGCTTCGTTTGTTCCCAAAATATTAAGCATTTTCGAAAAAATACAGCATTTTGTTTTTTTTTTTAGTATTTTATAAAAATCTATCAAGTGAGCAAACATGCAAAGTTTCAGTTTGTTTGATACCTGTATTGCCCATTTTCGCATAAATGTCCCATATGTAAAAACAGCAAACTGAAAAAAAAACGCATTTTAAGTTTGTCCCACACATAAGGCTACGTGTTAAGGGGTTACATACATGTAAGAAATCATAAAATTTCATAATTCAGAAAATTTATTGAATCCTCTGAAAAGATGATTTTCAATCACTCCTGAAAGTTTCATGAAGATATTACATGAATAAACTGAGTTAGAGGCGATTTTAACTCAAAATTTCACCATGCGCAAAGCGGACTGTCAAACTTTGTTTGCGTTTTTCTCTAAACACCGAGTTGATTTACGGGTGCCACGATATCTCGATATGCGATGGACCAAATTGGCTGAAATTTGAGGTGAAGACTCTTCAGACATATCCCGTGTGCATGACGAAGCCGGATTCTGAAATTTTACTTTTAAAAAAAATACAAAAATCAAAAACTAACGATTTTTTATATGAAAAACATAAAAATATGTTTATCTTTTTTTTAAATAAACTTTTTAAAAATCGGCTTTCGTCATGCACACAGGACCGGTTTAACGAGTCTTCATCAAAATTTTGAGCCGATTTGGTCAAGGCAGTGTTGAGATATCGTGGCACCCGTTTTTAGAAACTGCTAACTTCAACTAGCTATATCTCGGCAATGATACATCCAAATGTCTTCAAATTTGTTTTGATAATAGATGAAAATGTATATTTTAATGCAATGAAAACAGATTGAAAATAAAATTAAGTGTGTGCTCACACCAACCTCTGACTTTTTTGTTGATGTACATGTATGTAACCCCTTAAGTTTACACGAAAAAACTGGATTTCCTCCCGATTTCTAGAACAAAGTACTGGATGTTATAGGCTCTTTAGAAAGAGCACGCGATTTTAAATCAAACTGCATCAATAACTCAAAAGTGATGAAAATGCATATGGGACATTTATGCGATCATGGGCAGTGTATTGCAATTTGTAAAAATGTTAATGTTTCGAAAAATATTGCAAATTTTGATTGTCCACGTTCCATACAAAAAAGATTTTATTTGTATGGAAATTGTCCACGATAGGGGGGGGGGTATGAGATTTCCAAAAAATTGTCCACGTGGTTTGTGGATGGTCCCATACCAATATTTCTAATTATAAAATTTTAGTTTTATCGAGAAAAAACATTGGTCATTGTGAAAATTTAAATATCTTGCAAAAAAAAAACCCTCGAATACACTTAAAATGCATTGAAAATGTTGCTTCGTTAGATACCTGCATTGCGAATTATAATAGTTTTAGTATTATCGAAAAATACTGTCTTTTTTGTAATTTATTTAATTTATTCATACTTAGAAACTTAATTCGCTGCAAATATTTTTTCAAAGTTGACGTCACCTGCCTTTCAAAATCGATCCGAAAAATCATGCGGCAAAAAGAAATTCGAAAAACTTCAAAATTTTAATGGAAATAGAAGTCGAATCAACTGAAAACTATAAAATGCATTTTCTGCATCTAAAATCATATTTAGCATGTTTTGAATTTTTGGAAAATTCAAATGTACAATACCGTAAAAAGATTTTTTTATCGGCGAACAAATATTCAAAAGTTAGATTTTATGAAAGCAAACAACTGGGCAGGGCAAACCCATTTTTTTCTTTCAAGTGCTGATACCATGGCTTGTGGTTTATTTTTTAATTATTTTTTACTTTAGAAAATAATCTTTTACATAAGCTTGTACTGCGACAATCGAAGTCAAACAAACAGGAAGCAGACAAAACAGGCAAAGTCACCACACTCTGAACCAGTTCCACGCCAGTTTTATGAGCTTCTTCCCGTCTGTCTGAACTTTTCGGTCAAACCCAAACTTGCGCTTAGCAGATGGTTTCGATACACTGAGAAAAAAAAATGTAATTTTTATTTTAATTTGCGTACATTTATTTTATCAAACTTTAAGATTCTGAAACCATATTTATGAAATATTTTCAATGTCTTTTAGAAACTTTTTTAGTGTCAACCCAACCACCAACAGCGATGACCACGTGATTCCAGTCGCTAGTTTCAAAAAGCAAACCCCACTTTATGACCACCACTAGACCACAGGTGCAATTCGCGTGTCGCCATGGTCGTCTTTTTCTGCTATTTTGTTCCGTCCAGAGCAGGTGACAACGATTGTGCAGATTGCACCGAGAAAAAAAAATGCCGTCCCCTTCTCCAAAAACTTGTTCCCGGCGACCTTCAACCTTCTTCAACCGCCCCAAACATTTCGTCACCGTCAATTTGCACCGTTTTGCAAATTAATTTATCATGCCGGCTTAATCCGCGGCAAGCTGGATTTAAATTTAAATCTGGCACCGGAGCGAAATTCCGGACACTCAATTTGTGTGTGTGTGCGAACATCAACCTGGGATCCCCTTGGTTGATGGCTAAATAAGTATGTGTGCACGCACGTGTACGTGTGCATTTTTGGCCCGAAAAGCTCACTCCAAATTGCGACCATCACGCGGTAATGTTCACCAGACGTGAAAATTGAAAATTGATTTCGACAGCCGGCACTTGACGGATTACGATATGACCTCTCCCACTCTCGTTTTAGGTAGTTCATAACCTTATTTTTGAATTTTTACACCTGCTTCAAAAGAAACTTGCATGAAACTCGTTTTTGTTGCATGCAATTGATATGGTTGAAGCTACCGCCATCTATTATCGAGCACCTGAAACGTAGAAAAAAGTGTTTGGAAACCTTTAACAACAAAAATATATTTCATCAGGTTGAATCATACTTGAACAGATTGACCCCTCCGTCCCAGGAATAACTGTCTCATAAAGCAACCTCACAGCAAACGGAGGGCCGGGGAAAAAAGCAAAAACCAAGTGTAAAGTTTTATGACTTTTTGAAATTGAGAAAGAAAAAAGCCCTCGCGCGCACAGGCACAACCTCGGCGAGTAACAGCGAGCTTTTTTTTACAACTTTAACCAAACCAACCAGGCATGAAAAAGAGGAGAGTAGAAAAAAAATCTAACAGCAAAAAAAAACCCCGAGAGATGACTGTGAAGCAACAACCCCGCGTCGTAATTGTACCCTTGCTGGTCGTCGTCGGATCGGTAGTTCAGGGCGGCAGGGAAGGCAGACAGTTTGGACTCGCTGTTGAATGAACTTTCCGAAAGCTTGGAGTCGGTTGCTGGGCTGAGATAAGATTTTGGTTTTGTTTTGTGTTTAGTTAAAATTTATTACTGAAACCCCTTAACATGTAATACCTTCCCAATTTTAAATTCAAAATCTTAAAAAAATATAACTGACAAATATATGAAGTAAAAAAAACCAAAAGGTACACAGGTAACAATTTTCATATTATTTTTTGAAATAAATGAATAAACAACAACAACAATATCAATGGTCAATGCTCAAAAATAGTTTTTCCCAAAATCCAATGTCGTCAACGATGATATTATCGACGTCGCCTCAGGATTGTTTCCTTAAATAAGTCTGAATCAAACCAATAAAAAAAACTTCTAAAAATTAAAGTGCTCTATTCCAGTAATTCTATTTCATTCTATTAATGAGAAAACCGAAACTGAAGTTATTCCGGCTATTCCACTTTTTAATATTGCAAGCTATCGGACATAATTGCGAATATTTTATGCTTATTTGACAATTTTTCTACATCTAACCTGATTTTTTTTTGTGAATCCATAGAACAAAAAATCTAATCTAACTTCATTTTCTATTTAGAATGTTTATGATATAAGAAGCAATTCGTGATAAATAACTCAAACATTTTAAAATTTTATATTGGACAATTTTGCAATTATGGACAGTTAGTGCGTGTCGAAGGAAGCCAATTTTGCAAGGTTGTTTACGATCGGACTCTCGAAAAAATTCAAAATGCATCTGAAAAGGCTTTAAAAATGCAACAAAATGAAGGGTGAAGGCATTCCAATTGTTTAAATCTAAAGGGAGTTATTGGCAGTATAGTGAAGAAAAAGCACCATTTTCAAACTCTTATTAAAAAAAATGTTCTATCTAGATATCAACTCGATTCTACCTTACCAACTCTCTGCGAAATCGACCGATTTCAATCATTTTTATTTATTGTATTTTTTGTAAGTAAAGTAAATCTTTCCCAATTCCTGAGGGGAACACCATTGAAGAGTATCGGGGCCGGCATTTACAAAGCAGATTCAGCGGCAGTTTCATTCTCAACTCAATGTTAACATGTTAAGGTAAATGTTAACATTCCATAGGTCGCCTCCCTAAGGTGTCGTGATAAGGTCAAGTTTGTGACGATACACTACCTTCCCTTTACTAAGCAATCGATTCCAGAAGGGAAAAATTCACCAGTTTTGTTGGTCCGAGCCGGGATTTGAACCCCGATCTACCGCTTTCGAGGCGGAAGCGTTACCACTGGGCTACGTGGCTCGGTCTTTGTATTTTTTGGCTTGGCTCAAACTTTGTGGGGACCTGCCCTATGACCAAAGAAGCTACTTTGTGTCATTGGTTCACACAAACAAGTCTCCATACAATTTTGACAATTCAAACAGCTGTAACTTTTGAGTGAATTTTCTGATCAATTTGGTGTCTTCGGCAAAGTTATTCCCTGGGCTGTATTACACACTCATCAAAAGATGAAGACATGGTATCTCCCGTGTTGGATTATTGTTCCGGATGAGGGTCTAACACAACCAGACCAAACAGTGGGATAAGCGTTGGGGAGCCTTCCGGTGGTGGGGCGTCCTCCAAATGCTAATGCTAATGCTAATTTGGTGTCTTCGACAAAGTTGTAGGTATTGTTGAGGACTATTGAGAAAAAATAGGTACACGGAAAAAATGCAGTTTTTATAATCAGCTTTTTTCCCAAAATACATATTTTTTGATTTTCGAGATTTTTTTATATGTTTTAGAGGACAAAAACCCACAACTTTTGAGCCATAGAGAAACACGGTCAAAAATCTGCACCAAGTTATAAATTTTTGAAAAATAGTGTTTTTTTCAAAAAAAATCGAATTTTTATGCAAAAACAAATTTGACGTAATTTTTTATGTAAAATTGAATTTCCAATCGAAAAGTACTTTACAAATTTTTTGATAAAGGGCTCTGTTTTGAAGATATAGCCACCGAATGTTTGATTTTAACGAAATATTTGCAGTTTTTTTTTAAAATAGTAACCATGAGTGATCATTTCTAAAAATATTTTTTTTTGAAAAGTTCAGAAAATTTTCTAAGAAATTGTCTAGGAAACATTGAAGATTGGACCTCGGGTTGCTGAGATACAGCGGTTTAAAGAAAAAGAAACATAAAAATTGAAGTTTTCTAAGTCTCACCAAAACAACCCGCCATTTTCTAATGTCGATATCTCCGCAACTAATGGTCCGATTTTCAATGTTAAAACATGAAACATTCGTGAAATTATTCCGATCTTTTCGAAAAAAAATATTTTGAAAAAAATAAACCAAGACTAACATTTTAAAAGGTCCAAACATTGAATATTACGCCCATTTGAAATGCTATATGGAAATCGATATCGACATTAGAAAAGGGTGGGTTGTTTGAGTGAGATTTAGACTGCAGGGCGACCACTCAAAATCCATTTTCAAATTCCCGACTTTTTCCCGACTTTTTTCCAGACTTTTCCAGAATGCTCAAATAATAGGCATTTCTTATCTAAAGAATGATTTCGAAAAAAAAAACTTTCTATAAGAACAGTCAATATTAACCAGCGAAAAAAAAATCACAATGTATTTTAAAAAAATCCGGATATAGGCATTTTTTGTAAATACAAAAACTAAACAATAAATAAAACAAACACTTCAAAAATGGAATTTTACTATTATGATTCAGAGTAGAAACACAAACAATTAGTCTTTGAAAAAAATATTCGAAAGTTTAACAATACTTATAACTTCCATGTTATTTTTTAAATTGACAAACTTATAGTTTTTGATACTTCGTTTCAACTGAAAGTGACAAAAAGTTAAAGATAACTGAACTTAAAATAGCGTTCCTATTTTTTCAAAACTGCATCATCATTTTAAATCAAAGAATCATTGCAACATAACTGCTGTTATTATTTATTCAAAGGATTTAGAAAAATGTCAAGGAATTCAAAAAAAATGTTTTTGACAAGTT
Organism: Culex pipiens pallens; assembly: GCF_016801865.2. NCBI lineage: Eukaryota > Metazoa > Arthropoda > Insecta > Diptera > Culicidae > Culex > Culex pipiens. Next base: position 180,322,845 of record NC_068938.1, on the reverse strand, counting down.
CCCTTTTTAATTTTGTAATTTTTGATATTAAATTTTCTAATCAATTTTAATTTATCTAGTGGTCAGTATTTAACTGTTTTTTTTTCAATGAAAATTAAGTTTGATATGATTTTATGTTTTCCCACTTATTTTAAGCAAAATAATTGAAGAAACATTTTTTTTAAACAATTTTGCAATAACTAAAAATTTCTTGGATTATATATTTTGCAATTTCAATATTTTCTTTATGTTTCCAAAACGTAAAAAAGTTTTTCAATTTTGGATTTTATTCGATATTTAAGTTTTCCGAAAACTGAAAATCAAGCTTTATCTATTTACCCATACTCACAAAAAAAAGTTCAAGGGCAACTTTTGAAAAAAAAAAATATTTTTAATTACTGAATAAATTTAGTTGAACATTTAAAAATATTCACCAAAAAAAGCATTGACAAACTCAAGTTGGAATCTGTTACCAAATATCCAATTATGTGACAAAATGAAATAGAATCATAATTCTAAGCCGGCCATTAGGCTCTATTTTTATATTAGTTTTTCATTAACTTTACCTCTTGTTTGATGAACAAAAATTAAAGCGATCATTTGATTCATAAAATATATTATGAAAATCTGTGTCAAAGGCTCCAATATTCATTAAGATTTTGAATGCCTTTAACAGCTTTTCTATACTCAAATATATTGAAATAGTGAAAAAAAAAACCTTAAATTTAAAGTAAGTTACTAAAGCAGAAATGAGTGAATTCAATTTGAATATTTTACAAAATATTACAAAATTATTCAAGAGTTTAAAAATAATTTTCAATCAAGTATGCTCAAAATTCCCGACTTTTTCCCGACTTTCCCGATTTCCCGACTTGAGTGGCCACCCTGTAACTTAGAAAACTTAGATTTCCTTTTTCTTTAAGCCGCTATATCTCAGCAATCAGAGGTCCAATCTTCAATGTCTCTTAGACAATTTCATAGCAAAATTTCTGAACTTTTCGAAAAAAATATTTTTAGGAATGGTCACTCATGGTCACTATTTTTAAAAATTAAAAAAATGCAAATATTTCGCTAAAATCTAATTTTTGGTATATCTTGAAAACAAAGCCCTTTATCAAAAAATCTGTAGAGTACTTTTCGATTGGAAATTCAATTTTACATTAAAAAATTACGTCAAATTTTTTTTAGCATAAAATTTCGATTTTTTCCAAAAATCACTATTTTTTCAAAAAATTATAGCTCGGCGGCAGATTTTTCGACCAATTTTCTCTATGACTCAAAAGTTGCGGATTTTTGTTCTCTAAAACATATACAAAAATCTCGAAAATCAAAAAAATACGCATTTTGGGAAATTGTGTTTTTGTGAAAACAAAGTTGATCAAAAATCCGCAATGTTTTTCCGTGTACCTATTTTTTTCTCAATAGTCCTCAACAATTCCTACAACTTTGCCGAAGACACCAAATTGATCAGCAAATTCACTCAAAAGTTACAGCTGTTTGAATATTTACGTACCATTTTTGTATGGACAGCAGCCAAAATTGTATGGAGACATGTATGGGTGAACCAATGATACAAAATAGCTTCTTTGGTCATAGGGAAGGTCCCCAGAAAATTTGAGCCAAATCAAAAAATACAAATAAAATCATTTTTTTTTTGAAACTATTAGAAAAGTTTCCGTCGATTTTATCTAAAAATATGCATGCCAATCAACAACTCCCTCATTCCTTACCAAAGGATTGACCTTTAAAGCCTTAACCACAACACAACCTTGAACCATTCCGTTATTTTTAAAACCACTCTCATGTTTCCGCAAATTTTCTAGGATTTTTCCTACCTTAACCGGAAAATACCGGCACTTTAAAAGGAAAAAACTCTAAACATAAACACACAATTTGTTGCCACTTTCCACATCTTATTCTTCTTCCTCGACGACAACAGAGTACACAACATACACGTACCCCGATTTTAAAATAGCTCCACGCAAGACACAAATTAATAATCGCTATTCTTGGGGAAACTCGCACTCTCTCTCTCTCTCTCGCTCAATGGCGAAGTTCCACTTCCTCACTTCCACTTGGGGCTGAGTTTTCCCGAGTTTTCCCAAGAATTTCCAAACGGAGACGGTGTGTGTGTGTGTGTTAGGGGAAGATAAGGGAAGCTTATGATGGGGAAAGACTAGGAAGAAGCAGGAAGGGGGTGATTCCATCATTGACGTCATTCGCCAGAGGTTTTCGGTCTCTTTTTTCTTGGCGAGCGTTTTCGAAGGAAAGCCACAGACAACTGGATGACGAAAAATTTTATTTTCTGTCAAATTTCAAGTTTCTTTTTCAAGATTGAAAATAACACTTTCTTAATTCAATTTCAATGTCATTTACTCTAAACAATCAAGATTGATCCACTTGTCTGTGAGGCAGCAATCTCACCTCAGACATTCAAGCGTGTTCGTTTGCCAATCGCACATACACACCTGACTGAGCCGGCAAAGGTGAAATTCAGTTAGACCCGGGAAACAAACAGGTCGCTGGTAAAGATCCAGCACCATTCAGGCAGCCCAGGATTTTGAGCCAAAATTTGACGAAAGTTTGTCAGCCGCTGTTGATCTGAATTGGCTCGAGATGTAATCGCAAGAAACGGACCGATTCTGAAATTGGTTCAACTTTTGGAGAAGGGAAGGATTGTTTTTGACGTCAGTGACTCGATGGCGGGGAATCGATTAAACGGGAAGGTTTTGTTTGCTGGAATTGAGCCAGGTTTCGAATGTTAGGGGATGCTGCCAAAGATAGACTCTGGCTGGTCAACAATATTGACAGTGGGCTTTTTGAGCTGGAAAATATCAGGTTTAGTATCGAGAATTGTTTGCTTCACTTGGAAATGTTTTTCTCCATTTTTCACTATTCACACAAATTTGGGGGCTGTCCATAGTAAAGTGCTATGAAAACATTCGATATTCGAGAAGGTGTTTTAAGCAAAGTTGAAGGTTATGATTAGGACTGTTCACAAAAAATAATTGCAGTAAAATGTAGATGCATAATTGAATTCTAAAACCGAAAATTTCTCTTGTAAAATGTTGATAAAGTGTTTTTGGGTAATATATACGATAATATATCGTTATCGTTATTTCGAAAGTTTTATCGGCGATAATCTTATCGCAGATAATGGACGAAAACTCATTTTCAAAATCGTTCTAAAATCAACTTAATTCAACCATATCATGTTAATTTGTAATGCTTTCACTTAATTTTTTTTATTGTGGCAAAGATAAATATGCATTAAAAGTTATTCACAAAATACCGTATTTTTTGAAAGTACTCAAAATTTCATAATTTGCAATATGGGTGTCAAACGAAGCAGAATTCTGCATGCATTTTCACTTCATTAGAGTTTTTGTTTTGTTAAAGACTTAAATTTTCACAAAATGCCGTATTTTTCAAAAAAAATCAAATTTTAAAATTTGTGATGTGGTTATAAAAAAGCTACATTTCGAGACGACGATTTGTCTGACCACGCCTTCCGGCGGACAGGGAAGTAAATGTTGGCCCCGGTCTAGCCTAGAGGTTAGGTCGTTAGCTCAGTCCAGGTGTAGTAGTCGTCTCCCTGAGTCCTGTCTGGTGGAGTCGCTGGTAGGCAGTTGGACTAAGGTCGTCAGTTCGAATCCCGGGGTGGATGGAAGCTTACACAGAAAAAAATCAATTCTCGAAACCGTGAAGTCAGTTCACGATTATGAGAACCACGAAGGAATATATTCACGTTTATGGTGCAAATGCACCATACTCATGAATAAATTCCTTCGTGGATCTCACATTCGTGAAGTTAATTCACGATTACGGGAATTGATTTTTTCTGTGTAGGTGTAAAAAGAGTTTTGCAATTGCCTCAACAATCAAGCCTTCGGACACCTAGTTTCGAGTAGGAATCTCACAATCGAAAACGCCAAGGCAATGCTGTAGAGCTAATAATTTGATTTGATTTGAGAGTTCGTTTTGCAAAATACTAAAATTTTCACAAAATACCGTATTTTTCGAAAATGCTCAGATTTTCAAAATTTGCTATATGGCCCAAGTAACATTTTAGGCTTTATCAAAGCTGTCACAACCGCTATAAAACCTATCAGCCAAAACCAACATTAAAACCCCTTAGTCGTAACAAACTCCCCAGAACCTTGATAAACCCCACTTAAAACCCAAAAGGACCTCCGCAAAAGGTTGTTACGGCCTATTTATAAAACCTACATAGGAGTTCAAGGCGCTACAACTCAATCCTAACAACATCCTCAAAGCCTTGATAAAACCTTTGTTAAAACCTAGTCAGGAGTTATGGAAAAATGACATTTCATACGACTTCGAACGTCTTATGCCAAATAGGTTTTATTTTGGCAAAAATAAGTTTTCGTCTTGCTAAATGAAATTATGGAGATGGTTGTCAAAAATGGCGATGATAAATAATAGATATAAGAGGTAATCCAAATAATTTGAAAGCTTATTTCTCGCAATTGATGGCTTAAATTCAGCTGCGGTTGAAATTTTATTGATAAATGTAGGGAGCCAAAAAAAATCAACTCGCTTCATCAAAAATCAATATTTTGTAATCATAGTGTTTAATGTTAAAAAATATTTTATTGTAATTCTTTGAAAAAATGTTCAAAATATTTTTAAACATCTATCGCTATATTAATCATACCAGAAATTCGGCATAAATGTGTGTTTTCATCAAATTTAAACCAAATTTTTCAGTTTTCTATTTTTCAATCAAGATGGCGGTCAATTATATTCAATCAGAGCACGCGTTTAGCGCCATATTTATGCACTGCTATTTGGCCGCGATAAATGCTCTTTTAGGAGCTTATGGTTTTAAGTGAGCTTTTTACATGCCTAATGGCACTTGACAGCTACAACACCCTAGGTTTTAACAAAGCATGCGATAAAACCGTTTGGCATGGCATTGCCATCTGGTTTTCAAAAAAACTTTCATAAAACCTTTTTGAAAGCCAGTCGGCTTTTATTTCCACCCGGTTTTATGTCCGAGGCATAAAACCCTGTTAGAACCTATTAATTAGCTCTTGCTTGTTGGTTGCGGTGAATGCCCAAATAAAACTATTAAGCAATCAAGATGCTACAATAAAACCTCAATGAAACTTGATGGTGGCTAGTTGGTTTAAAAATGTTACTTGGGGGGTATCAAACGAAGTGATATTTTGATTGCATTTTCACTTTATTACAGTGTTATTTTTTTAAATGCGGTGCAAAATTGTATAAAAAGCTAACAAAATTTTAATGTATGTTTGAAACATGCAAAATTTGGCTCCGTTCGTTACGCATATTTAGAAAATTTAAATATTTTCGAAAAAAAAAACAGAATTGAATTAGAAAAGCATGTAAAATTTCATTTCGTTTGAAATCCATATTGCAAATTTTGAAAATTAAAAAAAAAATGAAAAGGAATACACAATTTCGCTTCGTTTAGTAACGATATTGCAAAAAAAAAAAAAATATTTTCAGTACATATTTCGTGATTTCTACTTGAGGATGCAAAATTTAAAAAAATTGGGCCTAAATTTAGAAAATTAGGTAATTTTATATTTAAGACCCCCGACTTTGATTAAACCTGAGGAACAAAACCTTAATAATAAAATTTATACTTTTCTTACTTGTTTTGTCAGAAAAAAGTGAAGAAATGTGAAAACCGTTAAAAATGTTAATCATTCTTAAAATTATTTGAAATTTGTTGTATCTAAACTTATAATAAATATACTTTTTTCGAAAAGCAAATTTGATTTTTATTTTAAATTAAGTCTTTTTTTTTAGAGGAAATCCATACGTTTCAAACGTGTGTAGTGTAGCAGGGTTAAACAATCGCAAACGAGACCAATAAAAGCTATTTAAAGTTTGTGTCCTTAATTTTCCTTTCAAAATTGTCAATTACACTCCGTACTCAAACTCAACCCACTTCAACGAATCATTTTTGCCGTAAACTTTACGCAGTAGGCCTGGCCGCTTTAACGTTTCTGATGTTTCAATGCATTCTAATCCAATGGCGTACTACAAATGCGCACTAATAAATGACAAGATTAAGGCTAGGTGTGAGGTAGGGTAGGGTAGTCATCAATGAGACACTTTTGGTTTTCAACTTTCAACGATTTTTCTAATTTTTTCATCAGCATGTTTTAATGAGCTTTTAGTTGCATTATCATTCTTTTAATGTGTTCTAACATTGACAAAAATATGAGATCGATCCGACATCTACAGCCAGAGTTATTCAACTGTCTCATTGTAGACGCACTTGGCAGGAACAATGAGACAGGTGGGTAACAATGAGACACTCTACGAAAATCAACATTTTTCTAGCAAAACATCATGTTTTTGTATTGTTCCATTGCAGGTGACTTGCCTTGAACATTTTAGAGCAATTTTGCCAACATGAAACTTTTAATAACAAAAGTTACACTAAAAAGTATTTCAATTTTGTAAAATCCATATATTAATACCAAATAACTTTGTATTTTTGGTTTAATGAAGTTTAAACTCTACAAATATGCCAAAAATCACTTTTAATTCATGTTTTGAAAGATTTCCATCGATTTCGAAAAGTTTATTGAAGAAAAATCAAAGTGTCTCATTGTTACCCATGGGCTGAAATGAGTGGGGAACAATGAGACAGCCCTGGATTCTGAGTATATTCTAAATTTTGACCAAATCTAATGAAAGGACATTGTAGCCCAACTTAATCCCTATGGAACGTCGAAAGAAATTTGAAGAAATATTAGTTTTGGTGTAAATGGCAGCCTACGAGCGAAAAAGTAATTTTTGTCCATAATTTACTTTTACACCCCAGAATCAAACATTTATGAATAACTTTTCAAGGGAGCGTCCATAACCAAAGCCACTAATATGGCAGACGTGTATCCAGTAGACACACCTTTCCCCCAAATATGAGCCTGATTGGTTGAAACTACGACTTGTGAGAGCCATTTTATCATTGTTCCCCGTGTCTCATTGATGACTACTCTACCCTAACCTAAGGCTTTCTCCAGGATCCCTTCGGAAGATTGGCTGTGCTAGGGTTTGAAGAGTACATATTAGATAAGATTAGATTAGATTAGACTAGATTAAATTAGATTCGATTCAATCTCCTTTTTAAAATTGTAAAAAAAAATCAGCAAACAAAAAATATCATTTCAAAATTGTAAAATCAACAGTAAAATATTTATTGTAAATTAAAAAAAAGATAATTTTTGCGTTTATTTTAATGCAAAACAATTTCCATAATTACACTTAACCCCGGGTGGGTTAACTTTTTTGTTTGACACTTTTTTAGTTTGTACCCCGTTGGTTGGTGACGAACTGTCACTTTTTACACGACGCTCACGCACACTATCAAAACAAGCGTTTGGTTGTTTGTGTGAGCTCCGTGTAAAACGGGTGTCAAACTAAAAAGTGACCCCGTTCGTTTGACAACAGTTGGTGTCAAACCATCGGGGTTTGATTGTAAACATGTTATAAATAGTATAACAATTTTGCTAATTTGATAAACTTTTAACTCGAATTCCCTTTTATCAAACTTCCCAAAATATAACATAACAAAACCATTCGTTGAACCACTTCACCCAAAGCCCCTCTCTTATCAGCAAAATTCGCCCTAAAAACGTGCGTCGAGCTGTAATCCCTCTCCACAGCGCGCACTGCTTTCGGCCGGGTGGGGTCCGCAAAACATAATAAATTATCAACAAAACTCAGAAACCCTCGTGGCGTAATTTCACTCACTCGCGCGCAAGCGGGAACTTGCTCGCGCACTTGCTTTGCGCGATAAGCAGTCGCGACGTTGAATCCCGACGCGCGGCCATAAAAAAAAATCAGCAAAGTTGGGCTATTTACGCGCCGCGACGACGACGCCGGGGCGAAGAAGTCAGTGACTTGGTTGAAGGACTGGACGGCGAAGCCGTCGTCGTCATCGTAGTCGGCGGGAATTCCCCCCGACTAGGTTGGTTCTTGAAGTTTGAGCGAAGTGGTCTACTTTGATTTGGGTTGGCAAGGCTCTTTGGAGAATTTTAATCGAAACATCAATACAATTCAGTGAACGACCTATTTTGTTGATAACAAGGCCGGAGAACGGTTGCATGATTCTAGATGATCATAATTTTCAATTTCATGAAGTTTGACACGCCGCATGATAGAATTTCTTGAATACTTTGGTAATGTCCGCTGGAGGCCACTGGGAACCTGTTCTGGAGGGGCCATGTTTGATCGGATAACGTCGGCATGACTTGAGATTGATTTAGATAGATTTTGAAGGTATCCGGGAACCCGATCCGGATTGATTGCTACTCACCACATGAACACTGCTCTGCAGATTCCCAGCGATCGTCGTCTGCTGACTCGCCTGCTGCGTCGGCAGCTCCGACTGCTTCTTCTCGGCCTTCTTCCTCTTATTCTTCGCGTCAAACAGTTTCTTCTGCAGTGCACTGGTTTCGTTGCCCTGCTGTTCACAAACCGCGTTGAACGTCTGCTCAAACCGCGGCGTACAGTCCGTCTGTCTCCGTCTGTAAGTTTCGATCCTTCGCTTTAACCTGTCAAACACGGCTTGCCGCTTCGCCGGGATGAGTTCGCCTTGCTGTTGTTGCTGAACCTGCTGCTGTTGCTGTAGATGCAGATGCTGGCTGTTGATCAGCTGCATTTGCTGTTGCTGCTGCAGGCTCAGCTGTTGGTTCTGCTGGTGTTGCTGCTGCTGCAGATGGTGTTGCTGAGCTTGCTGTTGTTGCTGCTGCAGGTGGAGACTGTTCAGGTGATTGGCCTGATTGGCACCCGGAAATACTGGCAGACCTCCCGCATCCATACAGACGTCCGACTGGGACTTGTGGTAGCACGCGTCAAAGCTGCGTGTCCCACAAATGCTGACAGGTTCCCCAAAGCCCCACTTCTTCCGTTTTGCTTCTTCACACCGCCGACAGGTTCACCGCTGTTCTTCCTTTGCCGCGTTGCTTCATGCTTCTTGTTGTTGTCACACCCCAAATCACAGCAGGATCGCACTCAATCACTCATTTCTCTATCGAGAATCACTTCACTCATCACTCATCGCGCGCGCGAAACTCTCATCCGCGATGACACTTGACGCTTTTGATTTCCTTTTGCTTCGTGGTTGTTCCCGTCACGATTCGTTCATTTCCTGGAAGAAGAGCAAGAAAAAGAGTGACGATTAATGACTGTTTTTGCGATCGGTAAACAAAGGTGTCAATAGCGGTCGTGCTCAAGACACTTCCGGTTCTGTTTGTTTCCGAGAAATGTGCGCTGATGGAATCGTTAATCTGGAGATTTTGAGATATTGGACGCGGATGTTGATTGATTAGATGGCTCGAGCTTGGAAATGGAATTGATTTATAAGCTATTTGATGTAAAGTTAAATTTCAATCGCGGGAATAAATAAACGAAGCTTAACGGTAGTTAAGGCATTACAAATGCCTTGGTTTAGCTTACTGTTGAAACTGTAGAAATCACGTTAAGTTATCAACATAAAGTTAGCATTTGTTTTTTTCTCATGAGCAGGGATGCCAGGTTGCCAGATAAATCTGGAATTGGCAGATTTTTTAAGAGCCAATTTGAAAAAAAAATTCTATTTCTTCTTTACATTGTTTTGTTGATGTATTTTGTTTATTTTGTGAATCAATAATGTATAAAGAGTGAAAATACACTGTTTTTGAACACAAAATTGCTTTTTACTTTGAGAAAAGTGGCTTGCCAGATTTTTTCCAGTTTTTTTGCCAGATTTTTTCTGTTCAGATCTGGTAACCCTGCTCATGAGTACTAATCGATTTTCTACACATTACATTGCTTTATTTTGATTTTAATACAGTTTTTTTATGGTTTTATGGAAAATATGGTTTTAGAAGTTTCACTAAAATTTACTTCAATTTCTACACTGTAAAAAGAAGTTGAATTTTGGAAGGTTAAAAAAGTGATAGCTGAAAATTGTCTCATTTTCGATGTTATTTTATCTCAATTAATGTAAAATAAATGAAATGACAAATTTTAATTCTCACAATTTTCTGATACAAAATCTGTCCACATTTCCAGAAGTATTTTTTCACTTGGCAGTGTGGCCAGGACATCAATCATGATGGCTTTTCTTATTATTTCAAATCTTAGTAAGCATTAATTTTGGAAGAGAAACAATGCGTAAAAAAAGTAAATTCAACAGAAACTGTTAAAAAATCACTGAAAAAATCCTTATGTACATTAATACATTTTGTTGATAAAAAAGTCTGTCATTTTAAATAATTTAAATAATAATTAAAATAACAAATAGTGCAAAAATACCTCAAAGTCAGGTATTATTCAACCTTGGAAAAATTAAACTTTTATTTTGCTGAGTATTTTTGATAGCAATTTTTTATTTTGCAATAAAAAAAACCTACAAATTTCAATTTTGTTTTGAATTATTATGGTAAGTGTTGCCAGATTATTAAACTGCATAGCTTGAAGGTTCTTAAAAATCTCTTCAATTGTGTAACCAAGTCATTTGTGAAATTGCCATTTAAAAACTCATTTGCATTTTTAATTATCAAAACATGTTTGAAAATATTAAAATTCAACAGAAAGTTTAACAGGAAACTACACCAGTTCTTGATGTAAGATTACACATTTTGTTTGACGCAAAATCTTCCACTATTTCCAGATGTAATATTACCATATTATTTTTCTGTTTCGACTTAAAATTTTCCAAAAAAGTGCAGTGATGCCAGACCATTTATGTTTTATCATTAATGATAAAAACAACCAAAATAATATTTCAGAAAAGGCAGTTCTGGAAGAAATTTATAGTCAAATTTACTCCATCCGGTAATAACATTAAAATTACGAAATCTTAAACAGTGTTACCAGATCATCAAATGTTCTGACTGATTGAAAATGTGATTAAACTGCCCGTTTAACGAAATATATAATGTTGGATTTGAATCTGGATTTGAATATCATTTTTAAACAGAAAAAATGGTTCTTTTCTAAGGACATTGTTTTTACAACAGTGTTGCCAGGTACACAAAGTTTTAAGACTTGTTGGAAATGAAAAAGATTGACAGATTTTTCTATCTCGGGTTAATATGAGTTTTTATTTTAAATTTCACGCGATGTCTTATTATAGTGTTGCCAGGAATACAAATGGCATGGCTTATCGAAATGTTTATTTAAACATTTTTGTGAAGAATAAGACGAATGAATTTCATTTATATGAGCTCAATTCTTTGCATTATCATTGCAACTATTTGCCTGATTTTCAAAGTCTAAAAATGAAATTGAAGAGAATTTTATCAGAAAATTAATTTAAAATAATTTCAGAACACCTAATTAAATAATCAAAATATACTTATTCTCAGAACGGTACACATTTAAAGATTTTTGGATGACATTTTCAATGTTTAAAAAAAACAAGATTATTATTTCCAAAAATCCGTTTCTTTGCGAAGAAATATTTTTTTTCATTACCTTAAAAATAAGGTTTTTTGGTCACCCGAAAAATATCAATTAATTTTATTAATTTAAAAATATTGTGTTTTGAAAAAATTATGTTATATAAGGTTTTTTTTTGAGTGTATCTATTATATATGAAATGTCCTCATCTTTGCTCAAGAAACCAAATCGATCATAAAATTCCATCCCTGAGTATAGACTTTCGAAAAAAAAATGCAAATAATTCTTGTATGGTGACATGGAGGACAATGCCCTTTTTGGCCATCGGGAAGCCTTCCCAACCAAGGTTCAGAAAATTCAGATTTTACAAATAAAATCCATTTTCGGTTTTCATGAAGGACTTCTCATTTACTGAATTTTCGAAATTTGGAAGAAATAAACAATTTGAAAAAGTCTGCGTTACAGATGTTTGATATTTTTTTCTGTATATCTGGCAACAAAACATCAAAAGGTGTCTTTTTCGTCAAAATCGTATGAAGGTTCCTCAAAATAATAAACTTCTCTGGTCTATGAGAAGTCAAAAATGGAAAAAAAACGTTGTTTGGATTCACTGAGAATTGCTTATCTATCTTAGAAAGTTTAACTTTCAGAAAGAACAAAAAAATGTTTTAAAATTTCTAATAATAAAGTGTTTACGTGGAATATGGATGCCCCCTAAGCCGTGATGCCGAGCCTCGATGAATTATTTTGATTAAATATAACTCGACTAAAATTGCTCTACTGAATAAATTCCATTCATCAACAAATTAATCATGGCTGTTCTTACAATGCATTGCCATGATGTCACCATGCTCAACGAGTTCGGAGATTTCCCAACTGATCGCGCTGATCGCGCAATTTTTCGAAACATGACACCCGCTCTCTGCCAGATCTCCGATCCAGCGCGAGATCGCGGGAAATCGTGACATTGTTTACACACCGAGTCCTGCCTGCACTTGAACGACGGAATATCTGTATCGAGAATTGAGCTGACTGATGAAGTTTTTGTTTTAATTTTGAAAAATCGTTAGCAGAAAAAAAAAGAAAAGTAAACAAACAGTTTGAAAACAATAAAATTTTACGTTTCCTGATGACAGTGTTGCCAAATCGATCGAATATTTTATCTTAAAAAAAAAGCAAGAGAGGTTGCATGATTTTTCGAAGCAAAAAAAGCCCAAACTTCCTTCGAAACCAAGCCAACAAACTGTGAAAAACGTCAGCAAACTAGTTTCGTCACGAAATAAACCACCAGAAAGGTGGCAGGGACTTTTTGCCTTCCTCACCTTACTGAGGAAAGGCTATAAAATCACTCAAAAAATGAACTTCTTAATATGACCACCTAGACCCACCTTCACGTATACATATCGACTCAGAATCATGTTCTGAGCAAATGTCTGTGTGGATGTGTGTAGGTGGGTGGACAAAAAATTGTCACTCGATTATCTCCGGATTGACTTTACGGATTTTGACCGTTATGGTCTCATTCGATCCGTCTTGGGGTCCCATAAGTCTCTATTTAAAATCAGCAAGTTTAGTTAAGTACATCAAAAGTTATGCTAAAAAAACGATTTTGACTACATTTCAGAAGATTGTAAAAAGGGTGGTTTTTGTAAGAAACCCCGTCTTGCTATACATTTTTAGAAAGGTATTGAAAAGACCTTTCCAACGAGACCAAAACAATGTAGATCTGACAACCCTATCAAAAGTTATAAGCACTTAAGTGTTATTTACCCACTTTTTTGAGGCCGGATCTCATATATTTTGATGAAAACGTTGTCCGGATCTAGCATGCGACCCATCGTTAGATGAGTAATCAAAAGACCTTTCCAACGAGCTCAAAACATTGAGGATCTGACAACCCTATCAAAAGTTATAAGCACTTAAGTGTTGCTTATCCACTTTTTTTAGGCCGGATCTCATATATTTTGATGAAAACGTTGTCCGTATCTAGCATGCGACCCATCGTTAGATGGGTAATCAAAAGACCTTTCCAACGAGCTCAAAACATTGAGGATCTGACAACCCTATCAAAAGTTATTAGCACTTAAGTGTTGCTTATCCACTTTTTTTTAGGCCGGATCTCATATATTTTGATGAAAACGTTGTCCGGATCTAGTATGCGACCCATCGTTAGATAGGTAATCAAAAGAACTTTCTAACGAGCCCAAAACATTGAAGATCTGACAACCCTATCAAAAGTTAAAAGCACTTAAGTGTTGTTTATACACCTTTTTGAGGCCGGATCTCATATATTTTGAGGAAAACGTTGTCCGGATCTAGCATGCGACCCATCGTTAGATGGGTAATCAAAAGACCTCTCCAACGAGCCCAAAACATTGAGAATCTGACAATTCTATCAAAAGTTATAAGCACTTAAGTGTTGCTTATCCACTTTTTTGAGGCCGTGTTACAGTCCACTCTCTGGCTGTCAATCTTCTCGATATCAATATTGCTCCATCTATCGATGAATTCTTCAGTCCCTTCAAACTGCATACTTCGATTGGCTTTATTCCTCGATATTTTCTCTTGCTTGAAGGATCTCTTCCTCGACGGTCCCTTGGATTCTGTTTGCTTTAAAAATCTCTTCCGGTTGTCAATAATTTCACTTTCTCATGGCTTGCATAGACAATTTTCTTGGCGAAACGAAGCTATGAAGGGTGTTTGACATTAGTTTGTTTTCAAGGGGAAAACCACTCCGCTCATTGCCCTCGAGTAGGCTGTGCCCTGAATTTGCCCAAACGTGCCCGAAGGTGCCCGATTGAGCCGTGAAACGTTTTGGAAATAAATAAGTTTTGGGCGATGCTAAGCAACCCTCATTGCAACTTTGTTTACAATTTTTCGCAGAGTTGTCGTTTTGTGTACTGCGAAAGACATTTTCGCAACAAAAATTAGCCTGAGCAACAATAAGCGCCATCGACGACAGTTCCGAGCATCGGCTGATCGAGATCTTGCCGGAAGTGGTAGCCGTAGAGCAAAACTGAAGCAAACTTCGTCTATGGTTTCCAGCAGCAGGTCAAAACGTCGGAACTGTTGCTTTCCAGCAGGTTATGTTCTTCTGGAAGCTATTGAGGTGCGCACCGGGCCGGTTCATTTTGTTGCTGGTTGCTGCCTGAAGCTAAAGGATAAAAATAAATTGTTCGAGGTTGATCTAGCCAGGATCAGTCGATCAGGAGAGATAGCCCCACACCAACGGAACAACTACGACAGTATAGACGATAATACCAATGTGTCATCCTGAACCGGAGAAGAGCGGAACGAAAGTGAAACAAGGATGTACTGGTAGACGTGGACTGGAAGCCGTTTTCTATGTGCGGTTTAAGTGCATTCAAGAAATGTGTATTACGTATTTTATTAGCAAAATATTATAATTAAATATAATGATTTATTTCAAAATCAAAAAGTGTTTTTTTTACCTTTACAAATGAGGTCGCATAACACCTTCGCATCCCAGTACTGGGTTGCCAGAATCTCAAAAACATCGATCGATCACGAGCAATATAAAAATAGCTTCCTGCTGATTCAGTATGGCTTTTATTAATTCATGAAGCTTCTCCCTACCGGCCAGCAACTTAAGTTTCGAGATATATTATCTGGATGTGATCGGTGGTCTACCAGCACCAACGTGGCCTTGGACGATCTCTAGAAGTGTTCTCTTCCGGCTTGAAGACCGCGTCAACTGACATGACCAGCGCCACGAGTTGTTGGTTCTCTGGATGGATCAATCTGAAACACTCGGATCATAATTAGACCTATTTTTGATTACATATGTTTTTTTCACGTTTGTGAGCAACACAAATCACCATCTCTGAACAAAAGTCTCAGTTAGACTTCCGAATCATTCTTTTTCAAAACAAAATGTTGAACTTAAACTGAAGTCGTACTTTAAAATCTGATTGCAATCATTTATTTCAACCAGTTTATATAACTGTCAAAGTCTAGGTCAAAGTTAGAATCAAAGGTGCCCGTGATTGAGCCTGAAGGTGCCTGAGACGTGCCCTAAGGTGCCCGAAGTGAGCCTTGGGCTCTTTGATCAGAGTGGTTTTCCCCTTGTTTGTTTTTGTTTGCTGGACGTTGCCATGATTCTCTCCCATAGCTGGGTACCAAGAAAAACATATTTTCAATCGAGTCTTCATTTTGCATCGTTCTGTAAACTGATGATTCTCTTCCTCGACGGTCCCTTGGATATTGACAACCAGAGAGTCGACTGTATTTGCAATTAAGTTTTCATAATCCTGTTTGTTAAAGCCTGATCTCGAATATTTTGGTTAAAATGGTAGATGGATCCATTATGCGACCCGTCATTGGATTATTACAAAAACTTCACCGCCGTCATCGTCGGCCTGGATTTCTAACGTTTCCCCCAAATTGACTTAATGCACGGGCTGATTCTCTCAGTTTTTTTCTCGCAAACGACATTTTCTTTGAACAAAAATGAAACTCAGAATTACTAGGTTTTTTTTTCAGTATGAAGTTTATTTTTGAATATTGATTTAATCCGGGAGTTCCATCATTCAATCTTTCTTGAAAACCGTTAGTTTGAGAACTGGAATAATCTAAGTCATCGTCTCGTAGCCGCAGTACCACCCAGTTCCGTCTAAACCCAGTTGCTGCTCAGCTAGTTCTTTAGGTTCTGATTGCACTCCGCCACCAGCAAGAGGTTGTCCACTTAGAGCAGATCGTCGTCGACTTGGTTCCGAACGCCATCCAGTAGCTCACTATCGAACTGGTCCTGTTCCAGTTCGTGGGCATTTTTCCATCGGTGCAAGAATGATATAGAGCCCTCGTAATGATTGCCACCTTCTCTGGCTCTGGCTGGCGCCTCTCACTTCCGTCGGATGCAATCCGGGTCAACAACGACAACGACGGTGGTGATCTACTGCCAAGAACCCGTGCCAACCCGAACAAGTTCGTTAAAAAACATGGACCGGTAAAGGTCGATTGCTTAAACGGCAGCCACCAGTGGGCACCGGAGCCGCACAGCTTTGTGAGTGACATCGTTCCCGCAAAAAGTGTAGTACAACACCTGAAAGAGGAAGAAAATAGGAAAATTGAGTGATCCCTTTTCCCAACCAAATAACTCTCAAAACTCACCAAAAAACTGCGAGCGATCAGTTCCAGCTGGTAACGCACTCGGGAACCAGAAGCAATGAGCTATTTTGCACAACGGTCCAGAAATTCATAAAATTCTGAAAAATTCACTTTATCTGATCGAGACATGACCAACAATATGAACTGCAGTGGAGTGCGAAGATTGTTTTGACAGTTTTCTGATGGAGAAAACAAACAACACTCGACGAGGGGAGCGTGGATGGAAAATAGTGTGGTAGGGTGTGTAACCGGGTGATCTGTCGGAGTGGTCGGAGTCGTAGAATTATAAATACAGACAAAACAATGTAAATGGGTCAATGTCGGGAAATGTGAATTTCAGAAATTGTTGCCTTCCTCACTTTACTGAGGGAAGGCTATATTGCGGATTTCAGAGATTTTTAGACAATCGTGCAATTTGTGGAAAGCTCTCCAACAAAGTGCACACCTCAAACTACAGCAGAAAAAAACTATCCAAGACACACACCCTATTTTGAAACTGTTCTAAAGTGGTCGAAAGTAACAAAGCTCAGTCGAGACACGCACCACTCTAGGCAAGAGGGGGGGGAGAAGGGGTAGGTTTTCAAGAGTGCAAATATTTGGTGAGCAGATATTATTTGCAAGGGTGGAGAATTTGGTGCAAAGTGTGCAATACAATCACTCGAAAAATGAACAATCATGCGACCCATCCTTGAATGCATAATTAAAAGACCTATACAACGCGTCCAAAAGATAAAACAGAGAAAAGGAATTTGTAAGTTGGACTTTTATTTTACCACTAAAACTGTAAAAATGTGAGGAAGGCATCAACCACCTTACGGTGGATTAAGTAACGTTTTTTAATGTAAGTTGCACCTTAATTTGTGTGAGTATACAAATAATAAAAAAAATACACTACCAAAACTCAATGCACAATGAAAGAGGTAAAAAGAAACAACAAAGCAAAACTAAAAAAAAAAATGAGGTTCAAGTAGAACAGTCAACCGTAATGTTGTGGTGCGGCCAACCGGCCCCGGTTGTCCGGAGCCCCGCAAATAATCGCATAAATGACACTCCACACTGTCTTCGTCGCAGTTGGCGGCGCGCGATTTTACACCTCTTGCGGGAGGCACCGTGAAAAAAAATCTGCATGAAATTTCATTTAATTTTTAAAGATTTCCAAAAAACATTTAATTTTGCAAGAAAATTTTAAATTTATCAAAAGTCATTTTTATTCTGAACTTTTCAAATGTGCTGCTGACAATCGCGCCCCCTCGCAAAAGCTTTTATAACCTCACTTTGGGTGGATGTTACTTAACCAACGCCAACAACAACAACAGCTGACAACACCACCCTCGTTTGCAATGTTGTAGTACGAGAGAATCATGCATTGCTAAATATGCCTCTTTTGGGACGGTTGGTGGAGCGCGGCTGATGAGCGAGAAAACGTTGCTACTCCTACTTGTTAGGTTCGAAAAGAGCTGGCAAACAATTATCAATTAGAGAAGTTTAATTGTCGGTTTCCTTATTAAAAAGTGCGTGTGAGCAAGTTGAGAAAATCTTTAGATCTTTATTTACAAAATAAAAAGAAGAAGATTATTTTTTAATAAATCGCTTGATATATCGCCCAAATGGCAACACTGCTTGGTCAAATTTGGCGGTAAGGCGATTTATCTAGCTGTCAAAAAATAGTTAGCATGAAAAGTGTTACGTGGAAAATTTCAGGAAAGTTACAGCTCGACCTTTTTCCGACCAAATTTCAAATTCGATCAAATAACGCTTTAAATTGCATTTAAAGCAGAAAATTTACTAAGAAAACTACGCTTACGTGCCAACTTTCAGCAAAAAAAAATCACAAAATCCTAAAAAAAATCCTATTTGGCGAAAAAAAATAAAAAAAGATCAATTGTTCACAAAATTTCATTTCAATAAAACATAAACTTAAACACAGTGCATTTCTAGAGTATTTTTTTAAGTCCGATAAACCAAATATGTTATTGCTTTTTGGGTGTTTTTAAAAGTGCTTTTAACTAAGGGTGTTCATAAACAACCCAAAAAACAAAAAAATCTTAATTTGGTTTATTGGACTTTTCAAATAAAAGCTCTATTTTTTTTTTAAATTCTGATAAATAATTTAAAGTAAGAATAAAAAAGCGACTCGTCCAATTTGTTTTATTTTTAATTTTTTTTTTTTTTGAAATGCTTGCAATTTATAATAATTTATTTAAAAAAACGTGAACTTTTTCGTGATAAACATTAGAAAATTCTAATCCATTTCAAAATCGCACACTGTAAAAAAAGTTGCGGGTAAAATTTTTCCCAAATTAAAATAAATTATTCCATTAACCAAATTTACATAATGTACCGCAAAGACAATAATTGCTTAGAAAAAAAAAATCACGACACGTTTTATAATCGACCAACATAAAAAAAAAACATTTTTATTTATGCTTGCTTTATTATTCCTCCATAATAATTTATTTTCTCAAAATGTTACGACATTTCTTAAATGATTCATATTGTTTATTTTGAATTCGATTTTGATTTAACCAAACTGTTAAGCAAAATGGAAACAATTTAAATTTCCAGATGTTTTCAAAATTGGACCGATAAAAGAATTACCTAGAAATGCTCAGAATTTGTTTGCACTCCTAAAATTAAATGCAAATCCCAATAATTTTTCAAAATTAATAAAAATTAGTATATTTTCGAAATTGCTTAGACAATTTTTTTTTTAACAATAAGTTTTCTCTTTGGCAGCTTAATCTTAGAGAACCATAGTTTACCTAATCGTAAAATGTCGTCTTTTTTATTGTGTCCAGGGATGCCAGATTGTCAGATAAACCAGGGAATGATGCCAGATTTTTTATGAGTTAGCCAAATAAAGATAAATAATTATTTGGAACTGTATTTGAATGAGCGAATCCAAATTCGCTAATTGGAACGCCTTACAGCTGTCAAAGACTTGAAACCACGTGTCCGGAAATTGTAAAACAATGGTGTTGAAACGTCAACATCAGTTTGACAACTGGTTTTGACGCTTGAGTGCTTTTTAATTCGAATACGTTCGAATAAGCGAGCGAAATTCGAATGAACGAATCCACTGTGTACTTGGCTAGATTTTTTTGACCTGGCAACCTTGATTGTATCCTTAAAATTTAATTTAATTTAAATTTAATTTAGATCAAAGCTCAGATTTTTGTGTTCTCAGCGAACAAGCTTATTTTTCTAAGCGCAATAACACATTGAACCACCAAAAAGAGTGCATTATGTGGTTTTTTAAATCAATTTAAAAAAAAAACAACACCACAGCCTTTCTTGACAGAAAGTGACCAGAAATCAAGCAAAACAATGTAAATGTGCAAATGTAAATTTTTAAACAACCGTCTATCCTGCGCTTTCCAAATTTAAACATTAACTAACGTGAGCAGGATAGACTGTTTTCTACAAATCCACATCGGCTCATTTGCATTGTTTTGCTTGAAATGAATTCAAAATGGATTTTTTACTACTGTATAAAAAAACGTCGAAGGTCCTACACTGAGTAAAACTTACACAGCTCAACGAAGTGTTCTACACATGATCTGGCCCTGCTGTACAGAGCACTCAAATATCAATCACAAAACACTTGAAATTTCGGTGATTGGCCATGAAATAATGTCAATAGCCAAACACTTGAATTTTAAATGGTGTTGAAAAAAAAGTACGTCAAGCGATTTACAGGTTCTCGCTTGCTAGTCGTGCACGCTACCACTGCGCCGGCCGGCCAGTTGAAGATGGGAGTGTTTTTTGTGCTATTGGTTCTTGCCTCGCTTCTAGCCTTCGATGAAAGTCGCGCAAAAATCAATCAGTGAAACACATTAAATTCATGTGGATAATCACGTTGACTTTGAATAGTGCCTGTTTTGGGTAGATCTTAAGATCATTTTCAAGTGTTTTGCTCATCACTTTGAATAGTTCAAGAAGGTGGGACAAATTCATGAGCAAAACAATTGAAAAGCTTGAGCCACCCGAATGAAAATAGCATGTTAAAAAATACCAAAAAGTCAACCGCCCAAACACTTGCATTTGATAGTGGTTTGGATTGATGTTGAAACACAAACCAATTAGATCTACGATGTGACTTTATTCAATCATTCAAGTGTTTGGGCACTTGAATAAAAAGTGTGGCATATTTTCAGTGTAGCATCGGAATTGAATAACACTCCTGAATTAATAAACATTTTCAATTACTTACAAACTGACACTGACATCTGTCATCAATCACCATCTGTCAAACCATTCACTTAATCATAAACAAACACACACACACTCTCAAAAAACCTGCCAGAGCAAAACAAAAACACACCGGAACTTGTTTGTCAACAAGGCGCCCGCGAACGGTTCAGCCTGCTGTGCTCCAGTAACTACCAACTCGCGCTCGCGCTCGCATCTGTCAAACGGTAACCGTCAAAACTCTTCCGAAAATCTTGAAGAAATCGCGTCGTATCGCGTCCGGCACTCTCACCGCGAGCAATCGCCATTATCGACTGACTCGAGCGGCCAGAGACGACCAACAAACGCCGCGACAAAACGACGAAGCAGAAGAAGAAAAGCACAACAAAACGACGTTTGACGTGAGCGAGAGAGCGTGCGCTCGAGGTGGTGTGAGTGAGAGCAAGCCGGAAAGTGTGTGAGTGTTGTGAAACGTTGTTGACGGTGGTACAGGGAAAAGACAGAGCGCGCGCGGCAAATCTTGTAAATTTGTACACAAAAACATCAGAACGTAGAAAGGAAGGAAGGGGGCTAGAAGACTGATGAAGAGGTGCGATTCAGCGAACGAAGGCAAGAAGGAGGGCGCGCGCGCGAGCCAGCTAGTCGAGGTTAGTTCCAGTTCAACGGATTCCTTCGCGTTGAATGACTGTGGAAGCGTGAAAGAGGGGCGCGGAAGCGCAGCGGAAAAACTGTTGAGTATCGATATCAATGAGCCGAAGTAGGCGCTGCTGGGCAAGGGTTGCTGGGTGAAGCTGTTGGAACTGTCAAATTCTGTCAAACTCTAAAATTTCTGTCAATTCTGTCACCAACTGTCAAAGAGGAATTCAAGTCCCGTTTAACAACCAAACTGAGTTGCTGAACGAAATCGTTCCGCAGCTTACGAAGATCATTTGACTGGCTGGCGAGCGGAGCTCGCTGGAACATGAAGCAGGAGAGTGTATTAAAAGGCATTTTGTTCGGAATCTTTTCACGCTCTCCGATTCCAGTTACTCCGACGGCGTCAAAGAAACTTTTGTTATGCGCGCAACCTGTGTCTGGCGGTGAGTGAGAGAACGCACCAAGCGTGCGAGCGAGACCGAGCAATAACAACCGGGCGGCGCTGGTGTTGGTGTGGCATGCTTGGATCGCACGCACACTAGAGAAGCGGGTGTGACCATCGGAAAGCACGTATCGTTACGCCGTCGCCAACTGCGACGACCTGAGCATAGCATGCTGGTTAGGGGAGTTGGACCAGTTGAGGGAAACTTTGACGTTTATGTTTGAGGGTTGCACTCTCAAAACAGAGCAAGTTCCGCTAGCTTCCTTGGAACTGACCAGCGCCACCTTCCCGGAACTAAACAGAGAGCGCTGGACGGAGAGGGAGCGCACCAAGGTCTCTAATCCGGGTTGCCCGTTGCTTATCTTATCGATTGCCTGCTCTCGGCGGAGTTCCGAGGAATTATCAGGTGTGCGTGAATTGTTATGATGGACTTTGCGTGGGAACATCTCGCGACTTGCTAATTGATGCCACTTAACGCATCGCCAGCCTACTATGACCCGCGTCTACTGGCCATCTAGAGCCGTTGTCTGTCAAACGTCTCATTGACCTCCAAATCGGCGTGTGTGGATCCCGCGATGGATAATCCACCGCCCGAAGGGCACCGGAAGTGGATCACATTCCACGACGACGACCACGGTATCATTTTCTCCTGACGAGTAGTTAAACTCTGCTGAAACGATGTCGTGTGCCAGCAGTTTGCCGTGATCGAAGGCAATAAAGGGAGTACACGAGAGGCAACAACAACGGCAAAAATCAACAATGTGAGGTCACCAGTGTTGCCGAACGGACCGTCTCCAGCGCTAGCGCTGGAAGCACGGCCTACTGCGCGAAGCTCACCGGCAACCAAGTCCGAGCAGCTGCTGCTGGATCTTGTCAACGCGAGCTTTTCCAGAAAACTTGTCAGAAACGCCAAAACCCCGCAACATCTGGCAACCCGATTCGAAAAGGTTGAATACGTGATTTCTCTCACTCTCCCTCTCTCGCGCTCTCTTTTGTTCAGCATGATGTTTTGGAACGCGGGCGGACTCTGAGCGAGAAACCTTTGGAGAGAACTTGGAGTGTAGGCAACAACAACAACAACACACAGGAAACCGGTAGCGGTGAGCGGCTAAATGCCACTTTCGGGGTATTTCACACACTGGTGTTGCAGAGGAGAAGAAGGAGGATTGAAGAACACAGGTCGAAAGCGCGCTGACGACGACAAATTGTGAATGAAGGACAGAGGACGATGGCGAAGAGAGGAACAAGTACCGGAGAATATGAAGCCGCATCATCATCGTCGTCGTCGGATGTTTGGTTTTAAATATGAAAGACGAACTTTCGAGGGCACCACTCGAAGACATGTTGTCAGATTCAGGGATTTTCTGGAGCAGATGAGCGTTGGGCGGAAGGAGCAATCAAGAAAGTTCGGGTTTTTGGCCAACTAGATCGGGGATTATGGTCGTTTTATTGCGATTTTGACAAGTAGGACTTGATTTTGTAAAGGGGCTAAATCCCACAAAACAAAAGACACGTGTTCACAGAAAAACCTGTCATCCGGTCAAACTGGTTCGCCAAATGGATCATAAATCTCAAAGCTAACGTCATGATTCGAAATCCGGACACTTAGTAGCATATCATTTTCGTTATAGCTGACAAAAAATCATGTAATAAGTTGGAAATGAAGAAATCTCATCAGGATGTAGTATTAACAGTCAGTTTTAAGACAATGCATGCAAAATATGGCTTTTCTAACAATTATTCATCAGAATTTGAAAATTAAAATGACTTGTTGTGCATCGAATCCCGGACACTGATAAAAGCTGATTCGAAATCCGGACACTTTTGCTTCGAATTCCGGACACTCATTTTTGCTAATGAATCGCACACATTTGGACTGAAATGTTAGTGAGTTTCATTCTTTAGGTCTCAAATAAGCTGTTAACATTAAAACAATCGATATTTTATATACAAATTTGCTAGAATTTAAGGAAATCGAAACCATAAATTTCTGCTTTGCCTTCCCGATGCTTCGAACGCCTATGAAATATTTCACGTGAAATGTTTCGTATTTTTGGTAATCTTATAATTTTATTTTATTTAATTGTTTTGACATTAACTACAGCGTTCAAACAAACTTTAAATGGAAGTTGATGTTAGAATTCATCAAATAACACAGTTTTGATATTTATAATGCGAACTTATATCCAAATAATTGATTAAACAAGATGAAGTGTCCGGGTTTCGAAGCGTCCGGGAATTCGAATCATGACGTTATTTTTAGAACAAAAAAACCCAATCAGATATAAAACTCTTCGCCCACCAATAAAAAAAAAAAACAAATCAGAACTCGGATTCTCGATGGCTTCATAATTTGCAATCAGGGCGAGTTATCACTTCTTCTTAGTTTGCGCTTTTTTTTTGTTCTGAAAGGCACAGAGCAAAACAAACAACCGGAATGATGGATCGATTAGAACACTTGCAAATTGGGTGGATAAACGTTGCGAAGCGATACGGACCACGGTCTGATGAAGAACACGGTAAAACTAAGGGAAGACAGGCTTTTGGAAGGCATGTTTGCAGGTTCGGTTAGCACTTGTTAGGTTTCTGGGAGATTTTGTGGGAATATTTG
Organism: Culex pipiens pallens; assembly: GCF_016801865.2. Lineage (NCBI taxonomy): Eukaryota > Metazoa > Arthropoda > Insecta > Diptera > Culicidae > Culex > Culex pipiens. The sequence continues at coordinate 180,298,465 of NC_068938.1, read as the reverse complement.
TTTGAAATTAGGAATACAATAACTTTAATTTGACTAATTTTGAAAACATTCTGACTAAAAAGTTGATTTTCGGAAAAGAAATTGTAACAACCTTCGCTCAATACAAAGCACACAGCGTTAAAAAATGTTGCCATGTAAGTGAGATTTGACCACACAGTGTTTTGACCTGATTTGTCATAAATGACACAGATTCGAACGAAAATATTATCGTTTGATGATAACATTGATAACAAAAATGATGGTTAGGGCCTTCAAATTTCAAAGTGGGTGTTTTGTTTTAAAAGATATTTGTATAGAAATTTTGATCAAAAACAAAATATAAAAATTTACACAAACAAACTCAAACCAAAAATTTAGAATTATATCGTTCTCTTATTTTGTGCAAAATACTTAACCATTTTGAATTTTCTACGATTTTATTTAATTTTGTATTTTTAATCTGGATGAAGCGTAAAAAAGCAATTCTGGATCTTAAGTTTTTCACAAAATTCACTGGTAATGAAAATGACCATTTTGACAGTATTAAGCATAAGCATAAGCATAGGTGCCCACCCGCAGTTGCTACTCCGTTATTGACCAGGACCTCCAGAAGTTACATCCACGAGCCGTGGAAGATGAGTGGGTGCTATCTTTCCTCGCTTCGCAACTTCTCAAAGGCCCCTATCATGCTGATCAATACCGGCGCCGGCCACGACCAGTGGTAGGGTCACGGGGAAGTGGATGGGAATGTTAGTCCGATACTTGAGTGATAGAGACCGCCCAATCGACTGCTTCTCCGACAAAGTATCACATGAGTTTTGAGGGGGTTAGTAGATGGGTATGAGGTCAGGATTCACAAGTGGCAGTGATGTGACCATGAGCATTTTGTTTATCGGTTGATTTTTTAAATCTTAGGCAGCCGGCTGCGGAAAGATAGATAATTGATTATTTAAAATGGTTTATTTTTATCGTACGCGTGCCAGCCGAACAGGACTGCGCTTCCACAGAAGCACTGCACTTATGAAGGCATTATTCAATTATTATGACCAATCACCCCATGCACACAAACAGCGACACAAAAGAGACGAAAATTATCCCGAAAAAACAGGACTGCGCGTCCCCAGAAGCACTGCACTTATGAAGGCATTATTCAATTATTATGACCAATCACCCCATGCACACAAACAGCGACACAAAAGAGACGAAAATTATCGCGAAAAAACAGAACTGCGCTTCCACAGAAGCACTGCACTTATGAAGGCATTATTCAATTATTATGACCAATCACCCCATGCACACAAACAGCGACACAAAAGAGACGAAAATTATCGCGAAAAAACAGAACTGCGCTTCCACAGAAGCACTGCACTTATGAAGGCATTATTCAATTATTATGACCAATCACCCCATGCACACAAACAGCGACACAAAAGAGACGAAAATTATCGCGAAAAAACAGAACTGCGCTTCCACAGAAGCACTGCACTTATCAAAATGACCATTTTGACAGTATTGGCCTCAAACTGGAGTGGCTGGTGCCCTCAGGGATGGTTTTTCTATTAAAAAATGTATTTCGGGATCTTTGTGCAAAGTTCTTTGTCATATTGGTCATGTGAAACATAAACACCTGTACCTTTTTAGATATGTTTTGGGGAAAAGGCATTCTTTTACTATAGTTGAGGGAGGTGTAAAATCTGGAATTGGAGATATAAGATTTATAAAAAAATGAGAAGTTTGGAAAAATCTAAAATATTGTCAAGCTTAATATATTCAGCTCTCATTGTCCAACTCGTCATATCTCGAAACTATTGGTTCGATTTCCAATGTCAAAAAATGTATCCTTCGTGAAGTTTTTTTTATATTTTTCAATTGAAATAATTTATTAATTTAGGATCAAAAGTACCTTTCCGACATGGCTAAATAATCATTTTTGACATTTTATAATGCTTGGCTCTAGAAGGCTTTTTTATATTCTTCCTTCTCTTGCCAAATTCATTGTAAGAATATTCATCAAAATGAACTAATGTTAAAGTCATAGTCATAGTCCAAAACTCTATTAGGTTATAAGAAAGACGAAATTGTGAACTGATTATTTACTAATAAAAAACATTTAATTGAAAAAAAGTTAAGGCACTTTTTTTCTTAAAGCCTTTTAAGCATTTTGTAGTTCTTTTTGCTCGAATATTTTAATAATTGGTTTGATTTTTTACTTAAGTACAGCCCCCTTCTATCGCCCTCCATCAGAGCCAGGGGACAAATTTGTTTTTGCCTGATATCTTTTGGATAATGCAGTAAGATTGAGTACAATTTTTTGCACAAAATACTTTAATCAAAAGATTCCTAATGTTTAAAATAGTTAAAACAGTTTTGAATGATTTTGTTCCATATTAACAAATTTAAATTACACATAATACGAAAATTTAAATTAAATACAATTTCGACCGTTTTAATTTTTTGTATATTTTTTATTTTTCTCAAACTTTGTGGATCAATTTGGTGTCTTCGGCAAAGGTATTGATGAGAAATGTTGAAAATAAATAAAAAAAAACAAGAATTTTTAACATTTTTCCATTTTTAGGGTACTAAAAAACCTCAACTTTTGAGTCTTTTTGAAGTATGGACAAAAATTTTGCCGCAAAGTTGTAATTTTTTGAAAAAATAGTTTGTGGGAAAAAATAGAAATTTTAGTCATTTTTCAACTTCAGTTCTTAATGTTAAATCGAATAAGCAATAAAAAAGATTTGACCTGAAGCTGGAATGAAATTTAAATAAATTTAATTTATTTATTTTTCAACAGTGCAATTCTATTGTCTTTCATATGTTTATAGGACCTAATAAAAAAAAAGTCTGGAATTCTCTTCGAACGTTTACCTAAATCAGATAAAATTTTCTCGCCTTAGAGATTTTTAGAGGTTTTGATCTGGGGAACAACTTTGTACAACATCGCAAAGCGCTGATCCCAAAAAGATACAGGTAAGTTTTTTGATCATGTTTTTAAATTTTGCCAAAAAACATCCTGTATCTTTTCCAGATCAATTCCTAGCCCTTTGCGATGTTATTGAAAGCTGTCCAAAAAGAAACCTAAAAATAGGACAATTTGTTTTGGGAAACCTTCTCTAAGATGACGTAAAAAGTTAAAATTCTCCATAGTAAATTGATTAAAGTTCCATACTAACTTCAGGTCAAAACTGAACCCACTAAATCTAAACCACACAAAATTGTATTTTTCACAAAATTGTTCTTTTACACACTCGTCTTTTAAAAATCTGCTAAAAGCAAAATTCCGTATATTGAAAATAAGTATACATTTAAAAATTTCGTATTAATCATGGAAATTTATGTATTTAATAAAATGTTGTTATTTCTTAATATGAGTTTTTAATTTACATTTTTTTATTGCTAATCATAAAAATTTGAGCCTATTTTTAACACGATGTTTTAATTAAAAATTAATTAAAATAAAATTTTACGTCCATATTGGAAATTATGAAAATTTCTTTTCCTATTTTCTAAAGTAAAAAAATAACTTCGGATGATTGAATTGAGCTTTTTTCGTTGTTTAACTTTGGAAAATTTCGAAAATAAAAATATATATTTAATATGTGATCCAAGATGGTATCCAATCCAATGGCCATTCTCTGATTAAGAATATTCGTTTAATAATGTGACAGGCGATCAAATTTGCAGAATTTGAAAATTAATTGTAGAGAATGAGAAAATTAAAATAAAATATTATTCCATTATTCGATCCTCCGACGTTTGTTTCGATAATTGAGACTGGACTGTCATTATTAAAAACAAAACACGTGTGGTTATAGCTTTTGCAGTTTAATGATAAACTCATAACATATTTTAAACAAAAACTATATTTTTGTAAAAGTCAATTGAAAACATTTGTTTGATTCACAATACCAATACAGTGAAACCTCGTTTTACGCGGAGGCGTTACGCTCTATATTTCGTCGATTCCTCTTAAACCGTAAAATATTTTTGAAAGCTTCCTAAAGCGTTTTGTAGATCTGAACAAAACCTACAAAATGCTTTTAAAAGATTGCAAAAATGTCGTAGTTCTACATAAATCGACAAATTAGTTAAACGTAATGCATAGCATTAAAGGGGGTTTCTCTGTATAGTATTGAATATTTGAAATTACATGATTTTTTTTGGAAAAAGTGTATTTGGTGAAATTCTGAGTTTTTAATACCAATATTGAATATTGAGCGAAAATGCATATAAATTTCGTGTTGTTTGAAACCCAATTTGCAATTTATACAAATCTGAGTCTGTATTTTAAAAATTACGCTGTTTTGATAAAATTGGTGACTTTCTTCGTACATTCTTGTGAAAATGTGAAAAATTCCCATTAAAATGCTTTTACAGTCAGTCATTATTATTAGGTTATGTTGGACATTAGAATGCCCTAGTGAAAAAATACAATGTTTTGGTCAAAAGCGTAAAGTGTCCCAAAGTAAAGACAAGAATTTAGTGTGAATAAAGGGTTAGGTTCCTTAACGTATTGGACATGTTGATAACGAATGTGTCTGAAGTACTGGAATGATGGACATTGTAGTATTCAATGATTGCGTCCTCAAATTTTGGATGTTAGGGGCAAGTGACATTGTCTTGAACATTAGGTCAAGGGTCCAAAAAACGAAGTTGACTTTATAGCTGTCGGCCACCATTGCTAGTACCAACCACTAGTGTCTTGTCTTTATCTACAAGGACTTCGCCGCCCTGGGCTCCTAAGTATATGAAAGTATGGCACGGAGCGACGGCGCCGAATACCCATATTTACACAAAGAATTTTAGAGTGCCCGCCGCGGGATTCGAACCGGCGACCTCTGGATTGTGAGTCCAGTGCGCGGTCCGATTGATCCACACGGGCGGGACAAGGGTCCAATAGATTTTTTATTTCAACATCTGATTTTTACCAATAAACAAAACCAAACAAAAGTCAAAACCGTCATCACACCTTAATCGCCAACAAATTTTCACCCCACTTAACAAACATACGAAGCCATTCGCACAAATGCCAAGGCGCGCGTGTGTTCCCAGACATCGACCAGCGGTGGCCGCGTGAATTGCTGAATAATAACAGAGCAACGCTGACGACTGCGACTTCAACTGGACTGTGTGTGCCTTGGCATCGGGCACCTCGTGCCATTGTCGAACCGGCGAGGTTCACATGTGATGCAAGTGCGCGCGAATCAACGCCGTCCAACCAACTTCAGTTTGCGGGCTCAAACTCAGACCTTCGATTCGAACTCGCTCTGGTGTGTCTGATGAACCTTTTTTCTGCTCTGAGTGTATATTTTCGCTTGCCTTTGCTATATTAAAAGCTCGTCGCATGTGGAATATTGATTTCCTTGCCGCCCTGCCCTGAATTGCTTCTTCTGCTGGCACTTCTCGTCTGGCAGGGGGCGCTCGACGGTTGGCTCATACGTTTTAAGCGATATGTGTATATTTGGTACTTTGTAGCGAGAGTTGGAAGAGTCTAGACTGGTTCGTGGAGTTTGCAGAAGTTGAGCAATTCGAACGACTTTGGGAAATGTTCTAGAAAACAAACTGAGCGAATCTGTGATCTAGAACAGAGACATCTGGTGGTGAGTAGACGAAAAACAGAAAAATGTCTTTTCGTAGGTTTTTCCAGAAGCAGAAGATTTCACAATCTCTCGTACTTGATGTAGTCTGATTATCTTCCACCTTGACATTTGACATTGGTTCAATCCACGCTATTAGTATTCAGAGTCATCTGGTGGAGAATAGCTGAATTATTAAGAGGTTCGAGTCCTTACTCAGTCAATCAGAGTCATCTGTTGGCAATTTCCAACAAATTTTCTAAATCCTGAACCAGTCTACGCCAATTCCACTGAGGGAAACGATTCCAATACCGGACACAAGAGGGAAGGTGAACAGGCCGCGGGGAGCGGCCACGGTTGGGGAAGTGACCAAATAGACGAGGATTATCGTCATCATCGTCGGCCGTTCGCCAATCTCTCCAGGGACCAACTCTCGAGGACGCGCGTTTTCGGATGTCAATTTGAACGTACATTTTTTGTTATTTGCAAAACCTGCCTCAAAAGACGTCCTTTCACCTTAAAGAGGAGGAGGTGGTTTGCTCTTACGCTGATTAGCATGAGGATGAAGTGGCATCTTTTGAAGAAGTTCTCTCTCTCTTCTTCTTGTTTGGTGTTGATGGTGGTGGTCAAAGTGAAATTGATATCGCTTGAAGGGGACGACGACAGGTACTCAGAGGTATGAGACGTCTTGTTCTGAAGTCCAGGGTCAAGTAGGTGGATATTGATGGTATTTAAACATCTGGAAGGATGAATGCAGCTCCAGGGGGGTGATGGTAATGTGTACGGCAATCATGCTGTCAGTTTTGTCAGTTATTTAAACTTTAAACTTGTGATTGACATTATTGTACTACACCCAAAATTCCGAGTCGAGAGAATCGTTCCCTCAAAATTTATTGAGGGCTCAGCGCAAAAATCGAGAGAAAAATGCTAACAACTCACACCACCATAACAAAGGGTACATTCGATAATTGAAACAATTAATCTCCAACAAGTGTCATACATCGCCATCTGACCACTCCTTGGTCACCAAGCTGTGGTGGCCGAGGCAGTTAAGTCATTGGGTTAGTATGTCAAAGGTCTCTGGTTCGATTCCCGTAGTCGACACTTTTGGTTTTTTGTTTTGACGGATGAACTTTTTTTGCAAATGAACCTCGAGAGAATAATTCTCTCGCCCATCTCGAGCTGTGTTCTCTGTGTCCGTAAATGGTACCACTATTCTCTCGTCTCGAGGCCATTATTCTCTCGGACTAGCGCTGTCCGGTTTTGGGTGTATGTTTTTGAGCTTTTTTAAATCTATTTTCATCTTTTCAAACTTCAAGTGATAGAAATGGAAATTTCAGATAATTCCGATAAATTTTCTTGTTTCTTGTTTCTTGTTTCTTGTTTCTTGTTTCTTGTTTCTTGTTTCTTGTTTCTTGTTTCTTGTTTCTTGTTTCTTGTTTCTTGTTTCTTGTTTCTTGTTTCTTGTTTCTTGTTTCTTGTTTCTTGTTTCTTGTTTCTTGTTTCTTGTTTCTTGTTTCTTGTTTCTTGTTTCTTGTTTCTTGTTTCTTGTTTCTTGTTTCTTGTTTCTTGTTTCTTGTTTCTTGTTTCTTGTTTCTTGTTTCTTGTTTCTTGTTTCTTGTTTCTTGTTTCTTGTTTCTTGTTTCTTGTTTCTTGTTTCTTGTTTCTTGTTTCTTGTTTCTTGTTTCTTGTTTCTTGTTTCTTGTTTCTTGTTTCTTGTTTCTTGTTTCTTGTTTCTTGTTTCTTGTTTCTTGTTTCTTGTTTCTTGTTTCTTGTTTCTTGTTTCTTGTTTCTTGTTTCTTGTTTCTTGTTTCTTGTTTCTTGTTTCTTGTTTCTTGTTTCTTGTTTCTTGTTTCTTGTTTCTTGTTTCTTGTTTCTTGTTTCTTGTTTCTTGTTTCTTGTTTCTTGTTTCTTGTTTCTTGTTTCTTGTTTCTTGTTTCTTGTTTCTTGTTTCTTGTTTCTTGTTTCTTGTTTCTTGTTTCTTGTTTCTTGTTTCTTGTTTCTTGTTTCTTGTTTCTTGTTTCTTGTTTCTTGTTTCTTGTTTCTTGTTTCTTGTTTCTTGTTTCTTGTTTCTTGTTTCTTGTTTCTTGTTTCTTGTTTCTTGTTTCTTGTTTTTAGTTTTTAGTTTTTAGTTTTTAGTTTTTAGTTTTTAGTTTTTAGTTTTTAGTTTTTAGTTTTTAGTTTTTAGTTTTTAGTTTTTAGTTTTTAGTTTTTAGTTTTTAGTTTTTAGTTTTTAGTTTTTAGTATTTAGTTTTTAGTTTTTAGTTTTTAGTTTTTAGTTTTTAGTTTTTAGTTTTTAGTTTTTAGTTTTTAGTTTTTAGTTTTTAGTTTTTAGTTTTTAGTTTTTAGTTTTTAGTTTTTAGTTTTTAGTTTTTAGTTTTTAGTTTTTAGTTTTTAGTTTTTAGTTTTTAGTTTTTAGTTTTTAGTTTTTAGTTTTTAGTTTTTAGTTTTTAGTTTTTAGTTTTTAGTTTTTAGTTTTTAGCAAGTAAATAATGGAATAAATTATGTTATACTTAAGTGCTTGTAGAGTATATTGGCTACGAACCTGAAAAGAGAAGAGTTTGAAAAAGATTAATAATTAATTTTTAAATTGATTAAAGATGTCAAAGATTTTTTAAGGACATAATATATGAAAATGATTTCTCAAATTATCAAGTAATTTCCACTCACAATCCCACAAATTAAGATGATTTCCTCAAATCAACACCCTCTTGCAACAAAGTAATTCACCACCATCTTTGCTGCACTCTGCTGCTGCAGCTCTCTAGGGCAAATTAAGCCTGAAAAGTGTTGCTGCAACGATAAGGTGGTGGAGGATGGTTGGTTGCAATTGCACATCACCAACCAACCAGTAAAACTCGCAACATCTGAGGGAAGCTTTGCTGCTGCACACGCAAAACTTGGAGTATTCGAAGTCCGTTTCGAGAGAGAGAGATGAGGGAAGATATAATTGCGCGAGATAACTCGGTTACAAATGAAATTAAATCGGCTATGAAAGTGAGCATGTAATTTATGAAGTGCCTGGTCCCACAGCACAGAGTTTGCTAGCGATTGGTTGAAGGAGAAGTGCAATTGCAATTGCTCTCGGAGTCAGTCTGAGGCGAGCAAAACGTATCTCGGATACTCGCCGTTGAGTTGAGAAGCTCAGCAATTTCGCGAGTGTGCTCAATTTAGAGCTCAAGCGATGTGTGTAAGCTATTGGGTTGTTGATCGATAGCTATTCAGCATAGGCTCGAGGGGTTTAGGAATAAATTGTTGCTGGTTATGGTTGAATCGAAGATTAATAAAAAAAACGAAAAAGTCTCGCAAGCAAAAATTTTACTCATCTCTTTAAAACTTTTTAACAAAAAAAAATCATGGGCAGAACACTACACTTTTTCCATTCTTTGGGAAAAAATATTCACTTTACAGATATACAGGGTGTTTGGTTCATGGATGCGGATACTTGCTGGTCCCCTAGAGGACCCCAAAACATGAAAAAAAGTCTTCTACGGCATGGTCGAATTCTCAACCTAAACCGAGTTAAGTAGAATTTACTGTTTTGAGGAGTTTCTACACTAAAATCGATTTATCTCATGATTGTGATCATAAAAAACTTCGCTTCTGATTTCATGCGAAAGCTGAGTAAATTTCACGATAAAAAATGATTTTTGAAATTTTTTAAACTTTACTTAAGTCTGCCTACAGAGCCTTTACTTTTTTTTCTTGCCCTGGTGTTGTTAGTTTTTTGCATTTATTTTGCGTAAATGGCAGGTAAATGGTTTGTTTTATGTATCAAAACGATGCTCCTAGATCCCCTCTACAAATCTCTCTAAATAACCATTTCCCGATTTCGTTTCCTAAAGCCGCTATTTTAATTTTATTGGTGAAAAAAATCGAAGCCAGAAAACCTGACATGGTATCTTAATAAATCAAACCGACGCCTGTCAGAGCATCGCGCAAAGCATACTTGATCGACGCGCGCGCGCGGCCGCGTGTTTGCTGGAAGGAGGGTGACAGTAAGAAAACAAACCACGTGTGCCCATTGCATTGTGGAAAAAAGTTCGTTTCAGAATTGTTACAATACCGGAGGTATTTTGTCTCGCGTTCTTTTTGCAAACGGTAAAAACAAAAATTAAGGGACGGCTATTTAAGGGAATGAAGGTGCTAGTTTTTAAAATGAGTAAAAATGCAATAAGTGCGGCATAGGGTCTCGTTGAAGGATTTCCACTGTTGTTCAGTGTGCGGATCGTTTGACCCACACAGGCGGTACAACAATAAATAATTAAGCTGATTAAATCAAACATTTAAAACAAGCCCATTGACAGGATACTTAACTTTTTTAGAGTTCTACTTTTTTTACATTACAAAAAGGATAAGTTGGATTGTTTAAATCCAAGATGTATCTAACTTATTTCTTGCGTACATAGGACAACAGCATACATTTCCATCAAGCACCAACGATAACGAAGCTTAACATTGCAATTCATTGCAAACTAGGGAAAAACTTTGAAAAGACTTCGCTGCTATGCTGAAGGATGCCATCCATGAAGAAAGTACTTCACGCGATCAAAATCATCATTCAAACTTTTTTGGTCGCTCTTGCCTCCGCGGAATAGGGCCGGTAATTGAAAATTACGTTTAGCGAAATCGGGAGTCAAAAGTTGACAAAACAAAGAAATTACAGTAATGTTATAAAATCATTGGTGTAGTTGCAAACAGGATTGCCACACACCCAGTCGGCCTCGGTCCGATCAGTGTCCCCGATCCCGCCCGAATTTCTTGAGACGAGAAATGTGCATCACTCCTTCTATCGAATGGGGAAGTAAAACGTCGGTCTCGGCCTCAGCTGTTGTACGGTCGATAGCTTATCCCACATGGAGAAAAAAGAGTTCCGTTAAGGTGTACAAGTTGTCTCGCTGGAATAAGTACACATAACACACGAAACCAAACCAAAACCTTGAAGTCGTTGATCGGCGGTTGGAATCGTAATCCAATGATCGTCAGTTCTTGCAACAGAGACCACAAAAGACCTGTGGGCAGTTAAAGTGGATAGTTTGTTTTTTTGTTAATCTCCTTAGAGTATTTTTTTTTGGGATGGAAAAAAGATAAAATGAGGTGGTTAATAATAAATTTAAAAAAAAATGATAACTTGTTTGCATATTCTGGGAGTTTCAGTAATTATAATTTAAAGGTTTCGTCGCTTGTGTGCTATCTTGTGACACGTCCTAACTTTTTACAGCAGACGTGTCTTAAGAAAGTACAAACTTACCAGTTCGTTTATTTTGTTAACACTCAAAAATTGTTATTACCTTCTTAAATATGGAAAAACTTTGTTTCCATTGTACATTTTGGCATTTTATTTCATACAAACTTAAAGGAAACATGCAAAAGGCACAATTTTGGTGCATTATTTTTGAATTAATAAACTTTTTTTTGAAATGATAAAATAAAAAAATAAAAACTAAAAAACTAAAGTTTAATGCTAAATAACGATACAAAAAATAAAATAAATGAACAATTTATACTATGTTGAAATAATTAAATACAACTCGAAACATTTAAGAAAGACAAGATGAGGATGCAAGGATCTTGTCTACGAGGGATTAACTAATCAAATGGATATCCGATGCAGCACAAAAAGTGAAGGAGAAGCTTGTTGGCACAGATACCGGTGCAAAAGTAAAGAGGAGATATGAATTCTGCATTCCGAACGAAAGTGGAAATTTTCAGCAATTTTTAACTGATAATTTATTATTTTATTATTTTAATTTTTACTAATTCAATAATTTAAAAATTTAATAATTTAATAATTTAATAATTTAATAATTTAATAATTTAATAATTTAATAATTTAATAATTTAATAATTTAATAATTTAATAATTTAATAATTTAATAATTTAATAATTTAATAATTTAATAATTTAATAATTTAATAATTTAATAATTTAATAATTTAATAATTTAATAATTTAATAATTTAATAATTTAATAATTTAATAATTTTATAATTTTATAATTTTATAATTTTATAATTTTATAATTTTATAATTTTATTATTTAATAATTTAATAATTTAATAATTCAATAATTTAATAATCTAATAATTTAATAATTTAATAATTTAACAATTTAATAATTTAATAATTTAATAATTTAATAATTTAATAATTTAATTATTTAATAATTTAATAATTTAATAATTTAATAATTTAATAAATTAATAAATTAATAATTTAATAATTTAATAATTTAATAATTTAATAATTTAATAATTTAATAATTTAATAATTTAATAATTTAATAATTTAATAATTTAATAATTTAATAATTTAATAATTTAATAATTTAATAATTTAATAATTTAATAATTTAATAATTTAATAATTTAATAATTTAATAATTTAATAATTTAATAATTTAATAATTTTATAATTTTATAATTTTATAATTTAATAATTTAATAATTTAATAATTTAATAATTTAATAATTTTATAATTTAATAATTTAATAATTTAATAATTTAATAATTTAATAATTTTATAATTTAATATTTAAATTTGAAAAATTGTTGAAATATCTCTCAGTCGACATAACCAAATATTTTGATTAACGAATCGATTGATAGTTTCATTGGATTTTTTTTTGTGAACTTGAATCCAGTTTTTTTTTAATTTCATTTATTTTTCAATCTTAGTAGTTGCAGTTAGGGAAAAAAGGAAAATGGTATCACAATGCTCCACATGCAACAGCAAAATCTATTCACCTTATAATTCCATGTTGGCTTTACCCGGGTAGACGTTATTTAACAAATACTGTTTAAATAACTGAAAGTGTTATAGAATCTTCTTCGAAAATCCATTTTTGCATAAGAGTTTAATAACAGTTGATTGAAAGCCAAAACAACTTATAACATGTTTTTATGGAAGAATATCTCAAAATAAAATAACAAAAATAATAACAAAGATGTGTTCTAAGAAGAACAAAGGAAGGGAAGAAACTATTTAGAAAATGGACCCCATGAGGAAATAATGTCGGCCTTTTCGGGATTTATCCTTTCCGTCCGTTCACAGTACTTCTTACCACCAAACCGTGCTCGTTATCCTCTCGTATGCTGATTCCCCCTCTGGTGTAGAAACTCAAAATAAAAATTTATAAATAATCGCAAAATTTCAGAAATTTTGAAAGTCAACGTTTTTTAACACATAAAATAAGATAAAAACTAGAACAGTTCCCTTGCCTTATGCTGATCCAAAATAAAACGAAAATATGCATTCTTTTGATCCCATTAATTAAATTATTTGATCCCATAAATAAAATAAGCATAGGTTTTTATAATTTCGGAATTTGTTATGAAACAAGTTTTTTTTTCAAGATTTTTTTTTATAAAAATGGTTTATTTCAGAAATTGCTCAAAATGTCCGCCTTCGTTCTGAATACAGAATTCAAGTCTTCGCTTAACTTCTGCGCTAATATCGATGTCAACGAGCTTCTCCCTTATAGTACGCGCAGCATCGAATATCCGGTCAATCAGTTGTTCCCTCGTCTGGATGACCTCTGCGTACACCAGACCTTTCATGTACCCCCAGAGAAAAAAATCCAAGGGGGTAAGGTCTGGGCTTCGCGCTGGCCATGGGATAGGACCATTTCGTCCAATCCACGGAGCGGCGAAAGTTCGCGATAGGAACTGACGTACGGCGATGGTCGAGTGAGGGGGTGCTCCGTCCTGCTGAAAAATCATCATATGCCGTACCTCCAGCGGTACGTCAGCAAGGAGAACTGGCAGATCGTGCTCTAGGAACTCCAGATACTTTTGAGCGTTCAATGTGCCGTCGAAAATGTGTGGGCCGATCAAGTGTCGCCCGATGATTCCCGCCCAAACATTGACGGAAAATTTTCGCTGGTTGTGGGTTTCTTTCACCACCCTCGGATTCTCAATCGCCCATGTGTGTTCATTATGGCAATTAAACACCCCATCGCGCGTAAATGTCGCTTCATCCGACCAAAGAATGATGTCGAGCACCCGGGCGTTGAGTCGCTCCTGGCCTTGGAGGTAGACACAGAATTCCATTCTTCGGGGTTTGTCGCCTTCTTCTAGCTTCTGTACCTGCAGGGTGTGAAACGGGTGCATTTGTTCATCGCTCAACACCTTCCACGCCGTCCAGTGAGAAATGCCCAACTGGAGAGCGATCCGCCTGGTACTTATTTTTGGGTCCTCGTCCACCAATGCCAGGACCCGTTCTGTGGTTTCAACGGGAACCGTTCTCTGTCCAGGCTCCCTCGTGACTCGGAACAAAGTTCCTTCCCGGAAACGGCGGTGGGTGGTTGAGAAGGTCCCTAAAATAGTTTTATTTTATTTCTTTCCAATTCAGTTCCGCCTTTACACTTGCTGGCATCCGGACAGCGACGATTAGGGAATCTGCGCGAATACTCCACGCGAGCAGCTTCTGCATTTCCGTTTGCGAAACCATACATGAAATGTATGTCCGCCAGTTCCTCCGACGAATACATAACTCTTTTCCAACTCCAACTCCAACTCCAACTTGAAGAATAATCTTGCCGTGCCGTATACGAACGAATGACAGTTGCTTTATAGTTTTTTTTTTGTTAAAATCATGACCTACTTAGTTTTTACTTGTTTAAATGATCTCGATGGCCTAAAACATTTTCAATAGCTTGTCTTTCTTATGTCGAGTTTCTTTTCATCATTTTTTAATAACTCGCAAACTTTTTCAAAAAGGCCTAAGACCAAAAGATGCTCAAGGCACATTGATTGCTTTGAAGAAATAATCTTGTTTTTTTCATTTCATTTCTTTATTTTTGAAAAACCAAAAACCTTTTTTGTATTATGCAATCATATTTTTATTCTTTTCATCTTTTAATAATTTTATTTAAAAAAAAAATGAAAAGGTCCTATAAGCTTTGGAATTCCCTACGTCTATAAAACCTTTTCAAATTCAACTCTTGATTTTAACATTTTATAATTTTATCATTCAGACTAAAGTCCTCTTAGGGGACCATTCATACCATTCATAAACCACGTGGACACTTTTTTGGGAATCTGTTACCCCACCACCCCCCCCCCTTCCCCGTGGACAATTTTCCATACAAAAAAACTTTTTTGTATGGGTCGTGGGCATTCATCCCAAGGTGAAAGGGAACTAAGTGTAAAAAGATATTTGGTTTCTATCCTATCCCAGCTTTCGAACGCCTTTCTTTATAATCCTTAATCGTACCTTCTTCAGGAGTAACATTGCGTCTTGGAGCTAATATTGGGTACAAAAATGGTGAAATTTGTATGATCCAATCTAACCTCCAATGTCACTCATGATCACGGTAGCCTTATGGGCGGGACAAATTTGCCTTACGTTTTGTTGCCTTACTTGTTTTACAAAAGGGGCGGTAAATTTTCGAGCAGCAGTTTATTAGAAGATAGATTTTTAAGCACTTACACGGATAGAAATAAAAAAAAATCAAAATTGC
Organism: Culex pipiens pallens; assembly: GCF_016801865.2. Lineage (NCBI taxonomy): Eukaryota > Metazoa > Arthropoda > Insecta > Diptera > Culicidae > Culex > Culex pipiens. Next base: position 180,283,442 of record NC_068938.1, on the reverse strand, counting down.
CTTGGCGTTCTCGATTGCGAGTTTCCTACTCGAAACTAAGTATCCGAAGGCTTGATTGTTGAGGCAATTGCAAACCTCTTTTTACACCTTAGCTTCCATCCACCCTTGGATTCGAACTGATGACCTTTGGATTGTTAGTCCAACTGCCTACCAGCGAATCCACCGAGACAGGACCCAGGGAGACGACTCCTACACCTAGACTGAGCTAACGACCTAACCTTTTTTTTTTAGGTTAGTCCGGGGCCAACATTTACTTCCCGTCCGACGGAAGGCGTGATCAGACAAATCTCGTCTCGAAAAATGCCACCGGGACCGTCTGGGATCGAACCCAGGCCGACTAGGTGAGAGGCAATAACGCCTACCCCTACACCACGGTCATGGCGGATAGAAATCTAGTAAGCATTTCGGTAACTCTATGTTTTCGAATTCGTAAGCCATGAAATGTTATTGTTCGAATTCTGAAATTTCTTGATGATTTTGGAAACATTTCAATGTTTACAAATTCAAAAACATAGAGTTACCGAAAAAGCTAACAGGATTTCTATCCGTCAAATGTAGTTTTTTTTATGTTTTGGGCTTCTCTTGAACAACTCTGAATTAGAAAATACTACTTAACTTTCCAACGCCCAAGCCTCCCAAAAAAGGTGGAACGGTAACTTCAACTCGCTGGTTCTCGGGCATAACTCAACTAATCAAGAAGATTATTTTTTCCAGTGACTTGTTAGGATGTCTAGATGATTCTAGAACTTTGCAGAACTTAATTTGATCAAATCTGTAATTTTTGCGATCAAAAACATCGCTCCAACTTTTTTTTTTCGCGCGTCAAAAAAAAATCGACAAAAATTCCGCGAAGACAGTCGTTTCAAAAAAGGTGGAACGATGTTTTCGGTCGCAGAAATTACAAATTTGTTCTGCAAAATTTTAGGATCATCTAGACATCCTTACAAATCACTGGAACTAAGAATCGTCCCGATTGGTTGAGTAATGCCCGAGAACCAGCGAGTTGAAGTTACCGTTCCACCTTTTTTGGGAGGCTTGGGCGTCCGTGTAAGTTGGGCATGCGTTGGGTGTTCCAGTGTTAAGAAATTAAATGATACAATCTCTTTAAAAAAAAATCAGTTGCTTAAACATAATATTATTTATTTCACAAACAGATTTCGCAAAAAGTAAATTTACATTCACTTTAAAGTTAGTCAGGACAGAAAGTGCGGCTTGAGATACTTGAGCATTCCGAAGGTTCGAAACCGCTTGACACCGATGACCTTTTGCAGCTCCGAATCACAGATGACATACTGTCCGTTCTTTGGGTCGTAAAGATTGCGATCCTTAATAAATGCCCACACTTTCGTGATGACATCTTGGCGAGGCAGCATGTCGGCACCACAGATTGCGGCCAGTTCCGGAGATAGTTTGCACAGCCGGGAGTTGGATTTCGAACTGGCACTCGATTGTACTTCCTCAGATTGAGGTTCAACTGGAACGGACACCTTCCTTATCTTGCTAGGTGGTGCACCACAATCGACCAAAGCTGTTCGGTTGCCCTTCTCACTGGTAATTGTTTTTTCCGCTTCCGTGGTCTTCCGGGCGTTCACCAACTCCATAATCAGATTGTCCACTTCCAACAATCGCGGCAACAGATCGCAAGTGAAATTTACTTCCAGTTGCAGGCGCACCATGCGAGAAGTGATTTCTCCAAGGTTGGCATCCTTTAGAATAGATGCGATGCCTTTCCGCAGCTCTTCGTTTGATGGTTCCGGCATTTTTGACGCAGTTTCAAGCTTCCTTATTTAAATTTTCATCTGCGTGGTTTGTTTTCTTACTGTCACCCTCCTTCCAGCAAACACGCGGCCGCGCGCGCGCGTCGATCAAGTATGCTTTGCGCGATGCTCTGACAGGCGTCGGTTTGATTTATTAAGATACCATGTCAGGTTTTCTGGCTTCGATTTTTTTCACCAATAAAATTAAAATAGCGGCTTTAGGAAACGAAATCGGGAAATGGTTATTTAGAGAGATTTGTAGAGGGGATCTAGGAGCATCGTTTTGATACATAAAACAAACCATTTACCTGCCATTTACGCAAAATAAATGCAAAAAACTAACAACACCAGGGCAAGAAAAAAAAGTAAAGGCTCTGTAGGCAGACTTAAGTAAAGTTTAAAAAATTTCAAAAATCATTTTTTATCGTGAAATTTACTCAGCTTTCGCATGAAATCAGAAGCGAAGCTTTTCATGATCACAATCATGAGATAAATCGATTTTAGTGTAGAAACTCCTGAAAACAGTAAATTCTACTTAACTCGGTTTAGGTTGAGAATTCGACCATGCCGTAGAAGACTTTTTTTCATGTTTTGGGGTCCTCTAGGGGACCAGCAAGTATCCGCATCCATGAACCAAACACCCTGTATTCTTTAAACATTTCGAAGACCATCATCAAAACAGCAAATATATTAACTCGACATATTTTTGCCTTAAGTTTGGCAAAAAGGTCATTAGTGCTTTAGAAACACAGGTTTTGGTACTTTTCAAATTGACGCTGTCGTGCTATCTTGCTGCACGTCGATTTTAGGCCAAATTGAGTTAAGAATTTCATTTTGTGCAGCTCTCAATGTCTCACCTTTTGACCTGCAGAGATTCCCAAAATTCGATTTCAATCCTGAGATATTCAAAAACTCCGTTCATTGTGGTCACTTTTCATATTGCAGAAATTTTAATCTTGTCGTGCTATCCCTGAAAATTGATGTGAGTGCGACAACTGGCCAAAGGGATTTCAGGTCATAACGCGTTTGACACACGTGCAAGCCTGACTACCGTAAACATTTGTAAGTATAACTAGAGACTCCGGCAACCAAATTCAACCGAACTTCAGGAGCAGAATGGTCAACCAAACCAAACATGTTTGTTATTGTTTACATTGCGTGCCCTCTTTTTCGTTTATTCAAGGTCAAACAATAAAAATAGTTTCTCTCGAAACGTTAAAAAGTGACGTGCGACAAGATAGCACGACAAAGACGAAATGTTTAAATGGATTTTGAAAGATTGAAAATATTTTGAACATTAAAAATCGGACCGATAGTTAGCAAGATATTGTCATTTCCAAATTTAAGTCTTATTTGAAGACAAAAGCCATTAACAACTCATTGTTCTCAATAAAAAAATAATTCTGTAAGGCTAAAGCAGGGCTGCTTAATTTGCGGATGTGTCGATTATTTAGGTACTCGAAAAAATACACAGCAATATGAAAGAATCTGGTATATTCCGGCGAAAGTTATTTGACGGATATTTTTTTTTTTAATCAAGTGGAAGGCATTAGATTTATTTCGACTGAATATAACATCATTTTTTTTTAATTTTGGCAAAATAGTTGGACTGTACCTCGTCACTTTTATAATCAAAACAAAACCTCACAGAAATAAGGGACCATTCAGAAACCACGTAGAACCTTTTTTGATAATACTTCCTCTCTCCCCCCCCCCCCGTAGAAAATTTCCCATTCAAAAAAAAAAGTTTTGTATGGAGCGTATAGACCAGCCTAATTAAGCCCTTGAGTGGTTTATGGATGGCCCCTAAATGAAAATTATCAAAACTTATGAATGAAATTAATGTTCACACTGCGTATTTCACATTTTTTCCTAGACACATGCCTTTTCAGATAAATAATCTTTCAACATGTTTTGCAAAAATGTTTTGAAGCTGCCATTTTTATAATAGAATCTAATCATGCTTTTAAAAATGAAACAAACATAAAAAAATAAATTAAAAAACTTTCTCTTAACATTTTCCTCAAAAGTGTTCATGTTTGGAAAAATGCGAGAAATTACAGATTTTTTTGACTCATTTGTTTTCAAAGAATTTATTTTCTGCGGAATAATTAAAAAAATATGTTTTTTTAAACAAATTGAAAAGAATGCAAACTCATAGGAATTATTTACATAAATTTAAATTTAAACCTAACTAACCTAACGTTTGAAAGAATATAAGATGCAGAAGAAGATGTTTTTAAGTCAATTCACTGGTCTGTTCGAAAAAGAATTTAAAAACCAATAGATTTCCTTAAACGATTTTTTTTAAAGAACTGGTAATTTCAAAAATAATGCAAAAAAATCCCAGAAATGAATAAAATCCTCTTTTAAATAATCAAAACTGGTCATGTAGGAAAGTATGCAAAAACCACAGAAATTATTTTTTGAAGCCCTTATTAATTTTCAAAGGGTTGGTTAAGTTGATTTATTTTCAAAGAACTACTTGAAAAGAATATACAAACTCACAAAAAAAGCATCTCCCTTTTAGGCCTGAATTTTCAAAAAAATATTTTTTTAAGTTAATGATTGGAAAATGATCCTGAGGACCATAGGCGTCATCCATAAAGTACGTACGCTCTTAGGGGGGAGGGGGTGGGGGGTTACCGCAGGTGTGACAAGATGTGACGAAGGGGGGAGGGGTGTTTTCGAGACTGTGACGTCACGCTAGGTTTTCGAAATGTACACAATTAAATTAAATCCTCTTTTCTTAAATTGTAGCTTATCATTATTTAGAAGTATTACATTATAATTGATTACATTGTCACATTTTTTTTATTCAGCTGGAAGCAAATTTTTGTTCGATAAAAATAAATGCTTTGAAAGCAGGGTGTTCATAAGGAAACTGCTATATATGGTTTGAACTAATTACATACAAAGCTGTGAAAAACAGTTTTCAAGATTTTTTAATACTTGAATGTTATACCAGGTCTTCTAATTTTTAAAAGACACAAAACTTTTTTTTATCGCAATGTTTATTCTGAAAAATGAATAATTAGACAACTTTTTTTTTCATATTAAAATTGGCAAAAATACCAAAATTATGAGAGTTTTAGGAAATAAAAACTATAAAAAAATCCCATCGAAAACAAGGGGGGGGGGACAATGTGACGTATTTTTTGATGGGGGGTTCAACCTTGCGTGACAAAGTGTGACAAAGGGGGGAGGGGGGGGGGTAAATTTTGGCCGGTTTTTGCGTGACATACTTTATGGATGACGCCATACAAAATTTATATGTTGATTTTTGGGTCATATATAGCCCATCAGGCCTGAAAGGGTTAAAATAGTTCACAGAAATGGTCATGTATACTAAAATGTCAAAAATATAAAAATTTTAAGTAGTCAAAAGAACTGGTCATGTTTAAAAGAATGTAAAATTTATAGAAAAAATGATTTTAAAAACCAAATAATTTTTAAGAACTGGCCATGTTAAAAAATGCAATAACTCTCAGAAAAAGAATAAATCATCCTTTAAATACTCCAAATAATTCGGCGAAATTACTTTAGGCGAAATGTCCGCGGCTTCCATATGAAAAAAAAGATTGTTTTATTTATTTTTTATTGCATGACTCCAATTAATATAATGTCAATACTTTTATTTAAATCAAAAGGAGTGTTTAATGTTCACTAAAACATGCCTTAAAAAAAAAAGTTGAAAAAGTTTCAGAGACTCCTACTTCTTTTCAAAAAAAAGTTTATTAGGACCAGGTTATTTTTGTTGAAGTGCAAATATTTTGTGCTTTATTGCCCTTGTCATTCCATCACATACAATAAATGAATTAAGAAAAAAAACGCGTATTTTTTTTATTCTCGGATATAATTGTTTAAAGGCTTCTTCAAATGTCAATCAGTTTGTTTTACCTATTTAGTGTTTTTCATCATTTTTCCAGCGATTTTTAGATTTTTTGAGTGCCATAAGCTAAATCGCACCAAGGAGTGAAACATAATCTGGGACAAAACAAAAAATACAGCAAACTTGTTTTAACATAAAAAATAGGAAATAATTATTGAAAACACGGCCAAAGTTGACTTCAGAATTTTAGTTTTTCAATATGATAGCAAAATCACATGAATTAAGAAAAATAGTCCCAAGATGTTCTCAAAATTCAAGAGTTCTTCCAATGCTTTTTTCAAATCCAAAACCATATATATTTTTTTTGCAGATTTTGAGATCATATTTTTTACTTCAAATTACGAGTGTGGTATCTGTAGTACAGATTTTGAATTTCCAGACATTATACATTTTTGAAATTTATATTTAAATGGTGTAATTTTGTAAGGAGCAACGTCCTACGCCACAACAATGAATAAAATTTGACCTTTTTGGTCATACCGGTCTCACTCACGAAATCCCTGCCAAATTGTGAAAAAAAGAACAAAAAATGCTGATTTTTGGGAGATTGCTCAAAACTTAATGTTGGAACAAGGTATTTAGAATTGCAATTATGTCTATTAAAAAAAAAAAACTTGTAATGTTTTCAAAACTTAAACCAACTTAAAAACATCTACACGGAGAGACTGTGCCCAGAAATTTCAACAATCAAAATTGTCGATTTTACTTTCGTAAATTTTAACAAAAACGTACTTGTTACTGCCAATTTTCAGTTAAAATAACCAAAATTCAGTAATAATTTAATTACCTGTTTGTTGAAAATGCTAGAGGCAAAAAGCTAACAGATTTCCCGAACTCGAATGAACGTGCTCGACTGTTAGCTTTGGTTTTAGGAAAATCAACAATTTTGTTTGGTTGAATATAATTTACAATTGGTTGAATATTTAAAAGTTGAACTTGGGTTTGTTTACATCTGTCATTTGAAGTCAGGATTTGAACAAGTGCGGTCGATTTGTTGAGTTTGTATTGTTAATTGTGAAGTGAGAGGGTGTGAAAGGTGAAAATCACACTATTGGCTAATGCTGAAGTGGCATATCGAAGTGAACACTGTTGCAACTGTGGAGGTGCAATTGGTGAGTAAGTTTGTTGATGATTTCTTTGCAGGTGATAAACTATGAAGAGCAAAACGAGGACATTCGCAATGGGGACCTCTGATGCGATGGGACTTTATGATAATGTTTGGAGGAAAGAGAGGGGTAGTGGAAGGAAGAGGCGGGCCAACTCTTGCACGACAATACTTGCACGGGCAAATTTAACAAAATGTTGGTTAATCTAAGTAAGTATGGGTTTATTTTTAAACAACAATTTATCTATTGTGATTTTAATTAGAAAACTGAATCATTAAAAACCTTCGTGCCTACGATGGATAAAATTTTAATGAACCATTATTTTTTCAGAATCATCAACCATAAAATACATGGAAATACGTACACATAATATCAAAATAAAAAATCGATGATGGAAAATGTAAAAAAAATATATAAAAGATATACAAAAGAAGATAATTAATATTTTGAAAATGCTGTTGAAAGAAAACTGCTCAATAAACTGGTAAGTAAAACTCAAATTATTGTTTTCAGGAATCGGAGACCGTTGAATAAATTGAATCAATTGAATGAAAGTGTGTTGCCAAAAGTAGTTGTTAAAATAATGCAAGCTTGGTAAGTAGCATTATTGATATTCCTTCTTTCCTCATTATAATGTATGCAACATATATTTACGTTCCTTTTTCAGTTTATAGCCGAAATTAAGAATTTTGTATAAAATTACTAATAAATTTCATATGTCTATTTGCAGCAAAAGGTTCGCTTTGGTGTGAATTCTGTGTCCAACAGCAAGGAAAATAACTAAACCTGAGACCGTTGTAGATGATGATGACTTATCGGATGATTTGACTGTGATGGTAAGTGAATACAACACTTAATTTTATTCAACTTAATAAAAATATAAGCTTAAAACTTTGTGAAAATTTTGCTCGGTTTCTATTTTTAAGGAATTCACGAGAAATCAAACATCTTTTTTAAATATGTTTAACAAAATTTGTGACATGCTTTTTATTATTTTTTTAGATTAATGCAACGTAATTTTTTCAAACATTTATCAAACTTTACATGTGTTATAACAACAGTTTAAAAAAAATGTTTTGATGCTTTTTAACAGTAATTTAACAACTCAATGCAAAAAAAAATAACGTACAAAACGTTAAATTTTTAGGCAGAATAAATGCGAAAATAAAAACACTCAGCATTAATTTGTGAGGCATTATTACAAAATTTACTGCAAATTCAATAAAAATATTGCTTACAACAGCTAATTATTGACTACATGTAAGAATATTTTTCTGTATTCAAGTAAGACATTGGTTAAAATATAGCTAGAAATTCGACCCAGCCTATATCGTTAGATAATTAAAGAAAATATATATCAACACTTACATAAATTATGTATAATTAAGAAATGTTTTGTTATAAACCACTAATAATTTGCTGCATGCAAAAATATTTCTGCTGATACAACGAAAAATATTGTTGAAAAATAGTTGAAAAATATGGCCCAGCCAGTTTTTACAGAATATTCCACAATATTTCAGCTGAACACAACAAATTTTTAGTTAATTTTCTGAAAAAAATATTCTAGCAGTCGACTGCTAGAATTTTTTTTCAGCCATTTAACCAAAAAAATGGCAATTCCAACTATTTTTTTAGTTACTTTTAGTTACTGGTGGTCAGCAATTTCGGGTTAACAAAATCAACAATCGATTGTTGAAAAAAAGCTGTGTAAAAAATTAACCCATACTTTTAGTTAAATTAACCAAGAATTTCTTAGATTTGCCCCGGCCGGTCTCTCCGTGTATAGGATTCAAATTTGAGCCCCATCCAGTCATTACCGTGTGACGACCGATCCAAAGCTGAGCTTTTGCCAGTTGCATTTGTCAGTACACCTCTGGGCAAAAGGGTCTCCTCTCATACGAGGGCACATGTCGTAAGGCCTTATGAAAATGTGTGCTCGTGTGCTGAGAGATTGTGGTGGCGGCGCCGCTTGCTGGGCCAGGATTGGGAAATCAATAGATCGATTACCTGAGTGTTTGAGTGCGATATATTTTTTCCCACGGTTGGTGGTGTTGTGCTGTTGGGCCAACACCAGTTGAGTTGGAGTTGTGGCGAAAGTGTAACGAACAACTCCGAGATCATATTGGACCAAAGAGTTGACTGGCAGTGGTCAACTGAGGGTGACGTTTACGTAAGACACGCAAAAAAAGGTGTAGGTTTTTGTTTCGGCTAAACGACGATTGACACTTGGTCATGTCATGGTCAAATAGAATTGTATGAGAATGTTGGTATGACAATAGTTAAGATGCTCATATTAGTATTATTTTGATATTCCAAAAATTATATTTAAGTTTTATTTTATATATTTTTCCTAATTACATTGAAGTTTAAGCCAGAATATCTCTTGAAATTACTTGCTTAGACATGAAAATTGTACCCCGCAATATATCACTTGTCGTTCCACGACAAGACATAATTCCAACCTAATTTTCGTACCTAACTTTTAACCCGCACCCAAAGCGCAACTAAATTTGCGAAAGTCACCGTTCGTCGTCGTCGTTTCAAGTCTTGGAAAAACAAAAAAACGAAACCTCACAACAAAATAAAGGCAAAATAAAAGCACACTTGAATGCAACCTCCTTCCCCTCCTCACACAGTAACTAACTTACTTAGCCTAACTAACTAACCGACTAACCAAGAAAAACCAAGAAGCGAGAGAGACCCCAAAAAGACTTTCTATTTTGTTCCAAAAGGCAATTTCATCTCCCGGAGGGTGATTTGACTGAGTTGGTTGGTTGGTTCGGTACCATTTTCAAGCCCCAAGAGTTGGTCGTGTGGCCTGGTATTAGCGTGACATCCTATCCATTCTCTTTTTTCTTCAGTTAGTTGGACCTGGAGTTGGACGGAGCTGCTGCTGATGGGGAGTGAGAGATGGTTTATGTTGCGACCTCTGTTTTGCATTGGTTGGCAGAAGGCGCAATGTTTTAGAGAGAAAATTATGAACCGACAGTTACGGTGGCCAAGTATTGCTGGAAATGAGTACATTTTCGAGATGGACTGGGAGATTTAATTTTTTTAAGTTTTTGGTTTCAAATAGAGGTTTTAGTATGAAATAGTATTGATTTTTTGCGCCTTTTAGAAGCATTTTGATTTTGTTTTCATTTTGATGAAACTTTGGCCATCGATTCCTTTGGTCCAAGTAAGCCAATTTGCATCATTGGTACACAGAAAAATATCCCGTTTTTTTTAAGTTTTTATCCCAAAAAAAGATTTTGACAAACATTGCTCGAGTTTTTTTTTTGAGAACGTCCTATAAACAAATTTTCACTTTTTGCTTTTTGGGTGTTTTTAAATAACCCTGACTCAAGGCGGTCCTAAAAACACCTAAAAAGCAAAAAATTAAAATTTTGTTTATAGGACCTTTTCATAAAATAAAACTCTAGATTGTCTCCTTTGATTGTTTTTAGCAGACAAAAATTTCCGAGTATCTTGGAAATTATTCATCTTATTTTTAACGTTAAAAAGTAAAACTCGTGTGACATTTAATTCAATCGAAAAAAAGTTGTATTATTTATATTAGACTGACATTTCAAAATATTCAATTTAAGAAAAACTCATTTTCATATTTTTTTGCAGGGCCACCAAATGACTTGAACAACAATTTTCAGAAAAGAAAATTATAAAGATTCTCAGTTTCCAGATATTTTTTTTTAGGGGTGGATGAGGGATGGACCCGATTAAAAAAAACAATTTGTCTGATAATTTAAATCCATATCCAATCCTGTTCATACAAAAGTGGTACGTAAATATTCGTAATTTTTGTAGGAATTTTATGATCAGCAGAGCTGTGGGTATTACCTATTCAGAAAAATAGGAACACGGAAAAAAAATTCCTACGATAATTTTAATTAATCGTATCCGTAAAATTTTCCATAAATTTTTAACGTATAAATTAGCAATTTTCCAAAGTTAAAGTTTTTTTTTGTAAAATTGAATTTTCAATCGGAAAGTACTGCAAAGATTTTTTGATATTTATCAAAGAAACAAAAACAATGTAAAAAAAACCAATATGACAATATAACAATATTTTTAAATTGTTTTAAATAAGATTAACATTTTAAAAGGGCGTAATATTGAATATTTGGCCCATTTAAAATGTTAGTCTTGATTAAAAATTGTCTAAATATTTATTTCCGATAAGATCAGAAAATTTCAGGATGTTTTTATTTTTTAACATAGAAAATCGGACCATTAGTCGCTAAGACATCGGCATTTGAAAATAAAGGATTGTTTTGGTGAGACTTAAATTTTCTTTTTTTTTCTTTAAATCGCTGAATCTCAGCAATTTGAAGTCCAATCTTCAATATCAATTTTATAGAAAATGTTCTGATATTAAAAAAAAAAATCAGAAATGGTCACTCATGGTCACTATTTATAAAAATCGAAAATCTGCAAATATTTCGCAGGAATCAATATTTGGGTGGCTACCTCTGTCTTGATTAAAAGGTTATATCAAAAATCTTTATAGTATTTTTCGATTGCAAATTCTATTAAACAAACTAAATGTATAAAATTTCGATTTTTTTTTCCAAAAATCACTATTTTTCAAAAAAAAAAATATATCGGCGGCTGACATTTTGGCTCAAAGGTTGTGAGTTTTGTCCCCTGAACATATCAAAAAATCTCTAAAATAAAAAATATGAATTTAGGGATATTGAGTTTTGGCGAAAAAAAAATTTAAACCCGGGAAATATTTTTTTTCCGTGTTATTCTTGAATCGATTATCCGGAATGACATTTTGGCGAGGTGTTTGAATAATCAACAAAGGAAATTGCATTTTTTGTGTGTTTTTTTTTAATATGGATCTTCTAAAATTGTTTTTATTTTTCATTTTCAATTTTTGCATTATTAGGTTCATGAGTTTTTGAATGCCCGAAGTCAAATCGATATTTAACCCTTCCAAGCCTGAATTTTCGAAAAAAATATTTATTTCGTTAATGATGTGAAAATGATTCTGATGGCAAGAATTATAGGCTACTTTAATTTTTATTTTTGGGTCATATTTGACCCATCCGGCCTGAAAGGGTTTTGAAAAAAAATATTCAAATTTTGTTAACAGTTTCAAAGTCGGCCCTAAAAAACATGCGGCAATTATTTTATGTTCAAATTTTTTAATTGAAATTCATTTGCAATCAACTGAGTCTACTCAAAATGCATAACCTGCGTTCAATTTCAGCATTTTTGGGTTGATTTAAAAATCTTTTGAATTTTAGCTAATATTTCGATGTACAGCATCGCAAAATGTTTTTTTTTCGCAAAAAATATTTTTTCTTCAATTCCATATTTTTTTTCAAAACATTGATATCATTATCTTGAATTTTGGATTTCTTTCATACTTTATCCAGGGCAGAAACAAATTACGGAATTTTGAGATTCGGCCTCCAGTGGCAATTCTGTATTTTCAGTATTATTATATCGAATAAAAAATATCTAAACGTTTGTAATTTTCAGATGCATTTAAATAAGAAAATCCAAATAACTATAATTTTTTTTATTAGAACATATTATAAACAAGCACCGCGCGAGTCGGATTTTGGATGATGATCCGAAAACAGTATTTATGCAGATAAATGGGATTATCCGGCTTCAAAACGGTTCAAAAATATCACTAAAGTGGTCATAACTTGAGACAAGATTTTCAGATCTTCATACTTTAACTTTATACAAATTCAACAATAAGCTTAGTAAAGGTTGGTTCCAAAATATATAACAAAAAAAATGAGGTCATAATCACAGAAATTTTCTCAGAATTTGATTCTAAGTCGTTAAGTACACGTGAAGGTGTGTCTAAGAGGCCTATTTAAGAAGTTAATTAGTAAAGTGATTTAATATATTTTATAGCATAATCAAATTTTGATCCTCCAAGGGTTAGTCCAGAAAGGCAAAGCCGAAACCGAAAAGCGTCCACCGGCGCTGTGCTTGTGTGTGTATGTGTGTGTACAAGTGTGTAGGAGGAAGGAAGGAGGCCGGAGTTGAAAAGTTTTGTTTGCAAAAAATCTGCAATTATAATGATTGCGAGAGCTTTCGAGCTTTTCACCCTCGTGCTCGTGCCGTCGTGGCAGAATCTCGTCTGTGGGATTGAAAAATCGATTATGTTTCGCTTCAGCTTTCGGGGAGCTGAACTTCATTTGGGAGCCACAATCTGACACACAATCACAGCCCGTACTGATAACGTGCGCGCCCCTTCAAGTTGCGCTCTCTTCAACCGCACACACAAACTCATCGCCACCGGCTTTTGACTGATAACGACCGAGACCTTCACGCCTCGAATGTGTTTAGTATGTGCGAAGTGATTTTGTAAATAGAGGGGTTTTTTCGGTTTACAACTTATGATTGAACATTTCGTAGAAATTGTTCTTGATTTTTATGTTTTCAAAAATTATTTTTCTTCAAAAATTCTGCGAAACATTTTTTTTGCAGATTTGTCGAATAACGGATTTCAAATGATGAAGATGGCTTTGCGCATTTCAAACTGCGCATTTTATGAGGAACGCGCTCCAAACCGTCAGTGGAAAAGTTTGCAATTCATACACGTAAGAAGTTGGCCCAACAACGTTGGTTGTGGTTAGATGAAAGAGTAGCATTCGATAACTGGTTGCTTGATAATATAATAGAAAATAATAAAAATTGAAAAACAAAATTGGTTTACGATGTTTATTTATACCCATGAAATTGCTTTCTAGTTAACCTATTATTCGGTTGGACTTTTTTAAAAATTAAAGTTTTAAAACAGTTTTAAAAAATAACTTTATCATAAATTACCGGTCGTTTTTTTCGGAATTTCGGGCCGTAAAATTTGACCCATCCCGTAAGGGACCATCCATAAACCACGTGGTCCCCACGGGGGGGGGGGGGGGATTTCCAAAAAAGTGTCCACGTGGTTTGTGGATGGTCCCTAAGAAGGCCTTGAAATTTTGATTTTTTCAAGAAAATTCGTTATTTACGATTCCATTTTCCATTTATGTTTTCGAGAGCTATTCTTGAATGTGTCTTCGAGAGCTTGAATTGTAATATCTTATTGAGCTAGTATTTTTTTAATGTATTTGAAAAATTTAACGATTTTATTTTCAAAAAATTAAATGTTTTAGATCGCTGAAATTTGTTCAAACCCCTTTTAATTATTATTTAACAGCAAAATAAACGATCTGTTTATTTGACGATGTCTTGCAAAGGAATTTAAAATCGGAAGTCTTTGTAAATATTTAGTTCAAAAACAGGTGGGAAGAGGGACAATAAAATCTGGACAATACCGCTAAGTATTTCTTAATTTTGAGCCTATTCCATGTTAAGGCTGGTACAAATATTTTTAAAAGTTTTTGTCACCCCCCCCCCCCCCTTCTTCAAAATTGGCCCGAAAAATCAGGGGGCAAAAAAAATATTTTTACAATAAACTTAAAAATTTTATTGAAAATTCAAGTGCAACCAACTGCAATCAAATTAAAATACATTCTCCTGCGTTTAAAATCATTTTTAGCATGTTTGGGTTTATTTAAAAAATCTTAAGATTTTTTGAATATTTTCGATGCAAAATCTTTTTTTTCGATACAATTTTTGTTTTTGTCAGATCTTAGATTTTTTGAAAACTAATGATTGCAAAACAACTGAACTAGTGTAAAATGCATTTTAAAACTTTTTTCATTTAAAGGTGAAGACTATGGCCTGTTATTTAAATTTTTATATTTTTTTTTATTTTTTTGCCCCCCTCCCTTGACCTCGGCCAGGGCCGAGGGACAAAAACTTTTTTAAATATTTGCATCGGCCTAAGTAACCATTTGAAATAGAGTGAAAATCGTAAAAAAAACAAGTTTAAAAAATATAATCAGAGGAGGTGTTGAATTTTATGGCGGGAAAGGTGCAGATTTAGAAATTTTGTAGAACATATTTCTCTTACTCAAAAAAAAATGTTATAAAAAACTAAAATAAGTTATGATTTTTGCAGAAACACTTATTTAAATCGAATTTCGGACAAAGAAAATAATGTTAGGAAAATTTTGAAATAAAGAATTATATTTTTAAAGGGCGTAACATTGAAATGTTAGAATTGACTTTAACATTTTTTAAATATTATTTTTCTAGCGATTGTGAAACTTTACGAATGATTTATGTTGAAGTTTCTGAGGTATCGGAATTTGAAAATTGAATTAAGTTTGGGTGATTTTGAGAAATGGTTATGAATCTTCCTAGAATTCATTTCCAAATGAGTTAAAACTCAAATATACTTTTTCAGAATGTTTATAGAGAACTTGTCGATTGCAAATTTGAATTTATATCAATTTTTTGTCACAATATTGCATTATAGCTGAATTTATGTTCAGAATCAAGGACAAAACTAATATTTGTTCTTTGCTAGGGCAACGATAAAAAATGTTTGAAAACTACCACAAAACACAATTACAAATCAGCCAAAAGATTAATTTGATTGAAGGATGTAGAAAATACCTAAAAAATTAAAATGATGGTTGAATACTGCCCTTTTTTGATGTAATTTATTTTATTCAGGTGCAGGGTTGCAAATGAGTGATAGAAAAGCTTTCAATTGATTATCTCTGCACCAAAAATATCTGAGAGTATAGCGGCAGTCACTATAGCTTGTGAGATCTCTTCTTGTGTCTCGTGATTCCCAGCGATGTCATTCTCTCTCTATCACTCTTCCCCTTTTTCTCGACTGTGCGCTCTCACCGCTCAGTTTCTCAATTTCTCCGAAAACTGCAATGAGAGAACGCGAGATGGCGATTAGGAACCGACCACGTATGACGTCTCGTTAAATTGCGTTTGCGAAATTGGTTTTGTGGCTGCTTTTGTGGTTAAGCGCTGTTGCGGTAGCATGATCGTGGAAGCGGTAATGAGAGAGAAAAGGAAAATGTCAATCGCGAGTGTGTAAACACGCAAACGTGTTCGGCTATTTTCGGCGCTGAGAGTTTCAATAAGGAGATAAAAGCAGTTGTATTTGAGGCATGAATTTTCATGCGGGATAATTGTAGTTGCTGAAAGCTGATATTTTGATATTCTCGATTTTATTGGTAGGTTTTCAAACGAGCACTTACAATGAACTCAAATGGATGAGCGATGAACTCGAATGCTTGTAAAATGACACAAACAGGACTCAGGGAGTAGGAAGTAGGACGCGAATGTCAAGAAAATGAAGGAATTCGATGATAAATGGGAGAGAATTGAGCGAAAAGAGACCGGAAATGGTATTTTTTCTCTCAATTCTCTCTCGTTTTGCACAAACGATGAACGTTTTGCTTCGTGCTTGTTTGAAAACCTACCAATGAAATCGAGAATATTTTAACAACCCTGTTTAGGTGTAAAAAAAAATTCTCATAAAAAGATGAAAACTCACAAATTTTTCGAGGAAAGTCAGCCCAAATGTAATAATAGTATTTAAATGTTTGAAATAGTAAAACAAAAAAACTAAAGAGGATAAATCAATGCAAAAGCTTAAAACTCGAAAAGAAAAGTAGTAAAGATTTCAATCTAGAAAAAGAATGCTAAGAATGACGAAAACCGAAAATTTTTGAAGAAACATTTAAATACTTTCAGATTTTAAAATATTTTCCCTTGTTTTTGGTATTACAATATTTCAACTTATGTCCCGCCCGTGTGGATCAATCGGACCGCGCACTGGACTCACAATCCAGAGGTCGACGGTTCGAATCCCGCGGCGGGCGCTCTAAAATTCTTTGTGTAAATATGGGTATTCGGCGCCGTCGCTCCGTGCCATACTTTCATACACTTAGGAGCCCAGGGCGGCGAAGTCCTTGTAGATAAAAAGGAAGACACTAGTGGTTGGTACTAGCAATGGTGGCCGACAGCTATAAAGTCAACTTCGTTTTATATTTCAACTTATTATCTTTCAACAACATTATTCCCAATCAAGCTCAACTTTAGGTATACATTTCACAACTCTGCGGGGTTCATTCGTGCCAGAAAAAAAGTGCTGTTACTCGCCCGGCCCAAAGGGTCTTATCGCCCAGTGCCGGGGCGGCGCGCAATGAGCAAAACCCGGGCTCAAAAACTTGAAAAACAACTTTGCGTTCGTTCGCGCTGGCCTGGCTTGCAACAATAGTTCACGGAAGCGAAAGCCTACAGCACCAAGTTTCCGCCAGTTGCTTGTACCAGAGGCAGCAGCAGCAGTTTTCCCTTTGAGCACTTCAGCTGATTCGCTCTTCTTTGATTTCTCTCCCTCTTTCTTGTTCCCTTTGTCTCGACATTGGAAGCTTTACATTAGCGTGGTTCACGTTTCTATGAAAAAGACAAAAGTTGTTATTTTCGAGCGCCTCAACCGGAATTCCGTTCTACTATGTCCCCAAAAGCACTCCTGAAATTTTGAGCCGATTTGGTTGGATTTAGTAGTTCCACCATCGATCTAAAGTTTGTGTGGTTTTTGAGAAAATTACTGTGGAAAATGAGCAATTTCTATATCGTAACAGAAAAAAATGCACATTTTTTTTTCAAATGGCTTCATTCTCGAGATTCATATAGATATTGGTCTGGGGAATAACTTTGTAGAACATTGCGAAACGCTGCGAATTAATCCTAAAAAGATACTAGTACCTTTAGATAACCCATTTTGGAGGGGCTTCATGGTGTGGGTTAAAACGGGCCCTTTCTCGTTTGTTGCTTTTTCATCGATGGTGCTTTGACTTCTTTAATCAATGTTTATGAAAGTTATTTTTAGAACCAATGCGAAATTTTATTTCAAAACAACCAACGATTGGTTTGGCCTGCGGTGTTCATTCTTTTCGAAGCGGTGTTGTTCCAGGTCGTCAGAATGTTCACGAGACGGTGTGGCCACCGGGGATGTTCCAGGTCGTTAGTTCTCAGGACGATGTGGCCTCCGAGGTTGACGGAAAGCTTAAAAGACGGTTCGGCCACCGGTGTTGTTGTAGGTCTTTAAAAAGTGTTGTTCCAGGTCGTCAGAATGTTCACGAGACGGTGTGGCCACCGGGGAAGTTCCAGGTCGTTAGTTCTCAGGACGATGTGGCCTCCGAGGTTGACGGAAAGCTTAAAAGACGGTTTGGCCACCGGTGTTGTTGTAGGTCTTTAAAAAGTGTTGTTCCAGGTCGTCAGAATGTTCACGAGACGGTGTGGCCACCGGGGATGTTCCAGGTCGTTAGTTCTCAGGACGATGTGGCCTCCGAGGTTGACGGAAAGCTTAAAAGACGGTTCGGCCACCGGTGTTGTTGTAGGTCTTTAAAAAGTGTTGTTTCAGGTCGTCAGAATGTTCACGAGACGGTGTGGCCACCGGGGATGTTCCAGGTCGTTAGTTCTCAGGACCGTCACCGGAGTTACTCTAGGTCGTCGGAATGTTTATGGAACGGTTTTGTGTTGTGTCAAGTGTGTTAGTGCATGGGACGATAGGACCACCGGTTGAAATGCTCTGGGAGGGTGTAGATGAGATCAAGACTTTCGGATAGAGTTTAGGACTATTATCATTGTAGAAGTAAAGACTTTTTTTTGTGTTGTTTTGATTATTTTCGTAACATTTTTAATGATTTAATTCAATAACTGAACGCAAACTTCAACAATTAACAGGTCAACAATTAAAGATTAGGTAATAAATCATGCACTCTTCAATGCAAGCATGAGTTCCTTTTTTGTGCAATCTGTGCTGATGGACTTTCGATTTTTCTCAACAACTTGCATAATGAACTCTCTCTCTTCGTCATCTTTGGTTAAAATTTTGCAGTATTCTTCACACAATTTGACGCCCCTCTCAGCCAGGTCATTAACGATCATCAGTTGTTTCACACGTTTTTCGCCATTCTGGAAGTTCAAATTTTGCTGCCATGTCGCTGATGGGCTTTCCATAAATGATGCTTCTATCTCCATCTTGGTAAAAAACAACAAAGATCTCTGGGTTGCAAAGTCGGCCAAAGATGGGTTCTTGGTGTTTATAACACTTTTGTTGCCGGTTACAGATCGTTCGGCGCTGGCGGTTTTCGCCTTCATGGCCCTGACAATTTCGTCTTTTTCGCGATGTGAGAGCTATATAATATTTGATTAATAACATATTTTTTATGTTGTATTTATTTTTAAATTAAATTACCTTTACAGAAAACAGAGACATGCCGAGCAGATCCTCCGATAAGTACCAGAGGTGTCTTTCAAGTACCTTGCTTACGGCGTCACCGATTTCGGAATCAGTCTTTTTGAATAACTGAAGGTTCTTCCACAGCATCAGATCGTTGATGGCTGCTTCCGTCGCCAGTGGTGCTTCTGCCCAAGCTGCTGTGTAGATGAGCGAACCAAACAGAACAAACCGCTCGATTTTTTTCTCATCTTCTTTCTTTAGTCCAATCAAATGTCCTTCTTTTCGAAGCAAGAATATTTTTGTGGCATAAATCAATTTGCTCATCCATCGCGCGTGGTGCACCGCTCCCGGCGCTTTCCAAGAAAAATCGTGCGGCTTTTCCCCCAAAGCAAACAAAGTTAGATCAAACAACTCGCGATAATCATCCCTCGGCCATTCTCGGATGGACTTAAGAGTTCGCACCGTGGAATCTCGAAAAGTTTGATGATGTTTTTTGATTCGCATAGGTTTCGGTGAATTCTTCTTAAACAGAGGCCAGTTTTCTTTGAATACCTTGAAAAGGTTAGTTTCCGGCGATGTTGTGGGTCCAAAACAGATGCAAAAGGCCTTAGATAGCAGCAATTCTAACACATGATGCCGACAAGCTAGCCAGAGTAGCTCTCGTCCTAGCAATTTTTCAAGATTGGCACATACTCCTTAAAAAACAAAATTTCTAATTGATAAAGTAAACAAAAATAAAATATAAATACCGTTAGTTCGTCCTGTGTTTACACTAGTTGTATCAAAACACAATCCTTGGATAAATTTATCGCACTTCCACTTACGCAGCAATCCGTAAACTGATTTGCCTCCTTCTTCGCCTTAAATAAGCATTAAGAATAAAAATAAGCTTATTACTCAGAAGTTTGTAATAATCACCTGTGCCTTTGACGAGTGCTGGAGTGCCGAGTAATTTCTCGGATCCGTCCCAAGACACTAGTGTCGGTAATCGCTCAACTTTTCCGGACCCGTTCGGATTTTCCAACAATTTCCCGTCAAAATGGACTACCATCGGGTCAGCCGGAATAAACTCCTTTCGAATTTTTTGGGCGATGGCTTTTCGCGCATGTTTCCGCTTCCGGCTAATTGTTGATCTTGAAATTGGTACGTCGGCAGGATCTTGGCCCATAGCGTCCATAACCGGTAAAATGATCTTTAATGCCTGTCTATCGGAAAGTTTTGCTCGATCCAAAGCTTCAGCAACGTCCTCCGTTATAATTTCCGGTTTGGATGGTTCGCTCTTTCTTTGTTGCATTTTTTTGATCTTTTTTGGTGGTGGTGGCTTGAAATCATGTTCAACATCTTCAATAAGATGAACATTATTGTCAATAGTTAAAATATGTCATAGAGTACCTGTAGCTTCTTGTTCTTCTTCTTCTTCTGCGTGCTTATGTTCGTTCTTAGTTCTCTTGTACAGCTGTGGCTCGTTAATACTTGATAAAGAAAAATTTCGCTCCTTTCTCTGATCTTCTAAAAATTCTGCAACTTTCGGGTCTTCAATGATAACTTTTTTCAGGGATACATCCAGCAATTGATCCATCCTTATTCTCCACTTCCTCTTCCTTTCGGTGTCGCGATAAGAGTCTTTTTGCGCCATTTTTAGCTCTGCAAGCAGATTCCGTATGGTCCTGGCCACGTTCTTGTGCATCTGGCAAATAATAGTGGTTTTTTGCCATACTTGTAGAAGCTCGGACGTCGTTTTATTTATAGCAAACACCACGGAGTTCAACGAGCTTAACAAAAAAAAAAATCTTTTCATAACGCACCCCACCGTCGGCAGCTTAACCTGTTGAACCAACGATTCCGGGTCGGTAGTTCCGACCAGCGAAACGGACGCCTCCTTGCGTGTCTTGACCATTTTACTTCTATACTGGACAGAGGACGATGGAATTTTGAAATGAAATCAATTCCAAACAATTCCAAGTTACTACGTTACAACAATTAGGTTGCTGTGCAACGGAGGAACACTTTTCAGCAGACTTTTTCTTATGGTCCCATGAACTACAGACATGTAACAGCACCGATGGCCACACAGTCCAAAGATTTATACAAAATTCCGTGACCATATAGTCCCTTAACTAACCTACAACATCAAACCGTCCTATTAACTATAAGAAACAACAATACCAGAAACATCACCGGTGGCCACATCGTCTTAAGAACATTTCGACGACTTAGAAAATCAACATTGGCCGAACCGTCTTGTAAGCTTTCCGTCAACCTCGGAGGCCACATCGTCCTGAGAACTAACGACCTGGAACATCCCCGGTGGCCACACCGTCTCGTGAACATTCTGACGACCTGAAACAACACTTTTTAAAGACCTACAACAACACCGGTGGCCGAACCGTCTTTTAAGCTTTCCGTCAACCTCGGAGGCCACATCGTCCTGAGAACTAACGACCTGGAACATCCCCGGTGGCCACACCGTCTCGTGAACATTCTGACGACCTGAAACAACACTTTTTAAAGACCTACAACAACACCGGTGGCCAAACCGTCTTTTAAGCTTTCCGTCAACCTCGGAGGCCACATCGTCCTGAGAACTAACGACCTGGAACTTCCCCGGTGGCCACACCGTCTCGTGAACATTCTGACGACCTGGAACAACACTTTTTAAAGACCTACAACAACACCGGTGGCCGAACCGTCTTTTAAGCTTTCCGTCAACCTCGGAGGCCACATCGTCCTGAGAACTAACGACCTGGAACATCCCCGGTGGCCACACCGTCTCGTGAACATTCTGACGACCTGGAACAACACCGCTTCGAAAAGAATGAACACCGCAGGCCAAACCAATCGTTGGTTGTTTTGAAATAAAATTTCGCATTGGTTCTAAAAATAACTTTCATAAACATTGATTAAAGAAGTCAAAGCACCATCGATGAAAAAGCAACAAACGAGAAAGGGCCCGTTTTAACCCACACCATGAAGCCCCTCCAAAATGGGTTATCTAAAGGTACTAGTATCTTTTTAGGATTAATTCGCAGCGTTTCGCAATGTTCTACAAAGTTATTCCCCAGACCAATATCTATATGAATCTCGAGAATGAAGCCATTTGAAAAAAAAATGTGCATTTTTTTCTGTTACGATATAGAAATTGCTCATTTTCCACAGTAATTTTCTCAAAAACCACACAAACTTTAGATCGATGGTGGAACTACTAAATCCAACCAAATCGGCTCAAAATTTCAGGAGTGCTTTTGGGGACATAGTAGAACGGAATTCCGGTTGAGGCGCTCGAAAATAACAACTTTTGTCTTTTTCATAGAAACGTGAACCACGCTACTTTACATGTATCGAAAACAGTGGCTAATTATATAATAATGAGGAAGTTGGCGAAAAATATCGGTAATAACAATAATACAGCTCTCTCTCAGCTTGAAGTCTACCATACTCTCATTCTTTCACTCTCTTCAAAGTTAAGGTTGATTGCAAGCTCTCAGTGAAGCCCTTCTCTTTTTGCCTATTTTTCTTGGACTTTATTCATTTGTTGAACTATGCGGCCTACAAGTTTGCATAGAGGAGAAAAGTGTAGAGAGAACAAGAAATCATTTTGAGATTGTTTTGTTGTGTTCTCAAATTGATGTGTTCTTCACTAAAAATTATAGAAGAATGAACAAAACAAAATCAAGAACATAAATAAAACATTAACCCTTAAAAGTCTACATAATAATTTCAGTTAATGTATGAAAAGCTTTAACTTTTTCAAAGTGAGGAGATCGATGAACACAGCTGTGATGGGTGGAGGAAGTAGAAACAGCAGAAGCAGTGCAAAAAAGATTAAGCGCGAGTTGAAACAACGTGTGATGGCGATGATGAAGAAGTTGCGAACCAAAGCAGGCCACACGAGTGACGATGGCTGGATAACAGTTGTTTTGGGACTTGCTTGGTAGCAAGGTTGAAAAAAGTGACAAAATTACGAAACATTATTACATACCGTCGGGACCGTGGTGTAGGGGTAAGCGTGATTGCCTCTCACCCAGTCGGCCTGGGTTCGAACCCAGACGGTCCCGGTGGCATTTATCGAGACGAGATTTGTCTGATCACGCCTTCCGTCGGAAGGGAAGTAAATGTTGGCCCCGGACTAACCTAATGGTTAGGTCGTTAGCTCAGTCCAGGTGTAGGAGTCGTCTCCCTGGGTCCTGTCTCGGTGGAGTCGCTGGTAGGCAGTTGGACTAACAATCCAAATGTCGTCAGTTCGAATCCCGGGGTGGATGGAAGCTAAGGTGTAAAAAGAGGTTTGCAATTGCCTCAACAATCAAGCCTTCGAACACCTAGTTTCGAGTAGGAATCTCGCAATCGAGAACGCCAAGGCAATGCTGTAGAGCGAATAATTTGATTTGATTTGATTTGGTATTCTCGATTTTATTGGTAGGTTTTCAAACGAGCACTTACAATGAACTCAAATGGATGAGCGATGAACTCGAATGCTTGTAAAATGACACAAACAGGACTCAGGGAGTAGGAAGTAGGACGCGAATGTCAAGAAAATGAAGGAATTCGATGATAAATGGGAGAGAATTGAGCGAAAAGAGACCGGAAATGGTATTTTTTCTCTCAATTCTCTCTCGTTTTGCACAAACGATGAACGTTTTGCTTCGTGCTTGTTTGAAAACCTACCAATGAAATCGAGAATAGCAAGTTTGAAAAAAAGTGACAAAATTACGAAACATTATTACATATTATATTTAAAAAAAACAACACAACAATTAAAACAGTAAAATTGCTTGTTTGAAATTAACTGTATAATTAAAAAAATATTTAATTTTTTGGTCAAGATCGTTAAAAATCAAACCATCTTCAGAAAGGTGAAGAAAATTGTTTTCCTATTTTTCCTAGCTCAAGTATGACACCTAAACTACTAGGATAGGATTTTTAAATCCAAGATTGCGGTCAAAATGGCGGTGATTAAAAATGGAAAATGCATTTGTTAATTTAATAAGCAATCATATTTATTAAAATTTGTCTAATAATGGGCGCAGAACTCGAATTTCTTGTTAAAAGTAAGAAAATAAGAAACAAGATTTATTTTTTCGTTCTTTATTAGATTATTCGAACTTTGGATAATCGAAACTTCGGATAATCGAGTCTGGATTGTAACAAATTCGCAAGTTTTTTTTTAATATTGTGTACTTCAATTGCTTCAAATTAGCTTCAAAACTTAAAAATGAGCTGAAAAGTTGTCTAGATCATAATAATATAATTTGCATAATAATTTGCTATTCGTCATATAAAAAAGACAAACACCAAATCTAAAATATTCTTAAAATGAAAGATATTTCGTTCCGATCTTTTTTGAATATCTAAAAACGATTAAATAATATCTTTGATGAAAATTAAAAACGAAGTTTTTCAAGCTTACAGTAGTCACAGTTTCTACAAACTATCTTTCTTTGAATTCGCTGAGCAATGAAATATTGCCAATTTATTTTATAAACACTAGCAAAACATTAAATTACTATAGGAATCCAACAGAAAAATGTTTGAAAAATCTTCCGTTGGGGAATGTGTTCTTCCTCATATTTCGATTACCTTGTTGTTTTCTAATAATCGTTAAATGATATTATATCTAGCTGTTATTTCCACAAAAAAGGAAAAAAAAAACAGCAAATTATTACATGGTTAAACTACATTCGGAAATGATGATTGAAAAAAACATACTTAATGATAGATTATGCGTCAGTTACCTCTGAAATTGTTATGAATCTAATAATGTTATGTTTAATTTCTTATATTCTAGGTAAATTGAAGAAAATTAACATCGAAAAAAGTGAAACAATCATTCTCCAAATTTTCCAAACATCAAAAACCTAAATGTTTTTTCACTGTGGAGTAATTAATCTAGAATTTTTCAATTTTTTATACAAGTTTCCATAAAGTTTCACTTTTTTCACTCTTGTTCAAGCAACATTTTTAAATGACCAAGAACAGAACATTTTTTAGAAAACGTTGAACTAAAATTTTCCCTCATTCTTAACTCAAGCACACAAGATTCTTTTTTTGGTACCCCAATAAAATACGTTTTTTGAGAATTTATTTTCCAGGTCAGTGCAAATTTCAAGTTTAAATTTAACATTCCATTGAAAAATCTTGATGAGTTCTCTACGGAATCGGTCTTTTTTCTTTAATTTTAATTTTTGTATTTTTTAATCCGGCTGAAACTTTTTTGGTGCCTTCGGTATGCCCAAAGAAGCCATTTTGCATCATTAGTTTGTCCATATAATTTTCCATACAAATTTGGCAGCTGGCCATACAAAAATGATGTATGAAAATTCAAAAATCTGTATCTTTTGAAGGAATTTTTTGATCGATTTGGTGTCTTGGGCAAAGTTGTAGGTATGGATATGGACTACACTGAAAAAAATGATACACGGTAAAAAAAAATTTGGTGATTTTTAATTTAATTTTTTGTCACTAAAACTTGATTTGCAAAAAAACACTATTTTTAATTTTTTTTATTTTTTGATATGTTTTAGAGGACATAAAATGCCAACTTTTCAGAAATTTCCAGGATGGGCAAAAAATCTTTGACCGAGTTATGATTTTTTGAATCAATACAGATTTTTTCAAAAAATCGAAATATTGGTCGCAAAAATTTTTCAACTTCATTTTTCAATGTAAAATCGAATTTGCAATCAAAAAGTACTTTAGTGAATTTTTGATAAAGTGCACCGTTTTCAAGTTATAACCATTTTTAGGTAACTTTTATGAAAATAGTCGCAGCTTTTCATTTTTTTTAAATTAGTGCCCATGTTTGCCCACCTTTGAAAAAAATATTTTTGAAAAGCTGAGAAATTTCTCTATATTTTGCTTTATTGAACTTTGTTTATACGACCTTTAGTTGCTGAGATATTGCAATGCAAAGGTTAAAAAACAGGAAAATTGATGTTTTCTAAGTCTCACACAAACAACCTACCATTTTCTAATGTCGATATCTCAGCAACTATAGGTCCGATTTACAATGTTAAAACATGAAACATTCGTGAAATTTTCCGATCTTTTCGAAAACAATATTTTCAAAAATTTTAAATCAAGACTAACATTTCAAATGGCCGTAATATTGAATGTTTGGCCCGTTTGAAATGTTAGTCTTGATTTAAAATTTTTGAAAATATTGTTTTCGAAAGGATCGGAAAATTTCACGAATGTTTCATGTTTTAACATTGTAAATCGGACCTATAGTTGCTGAGATATCGACATTAGAAAATGGTGGGTTGTTTGGGTGAGACTTAGAAAACATCAATTTTCCTGTTTTTTAACCTTTGCATGGCAATATCTCAGCAACTATGGGTCGTATAAACAAAGTTCAATATAGAGAAATTTCTCAGCTTCTCAAAAATATTTTTTTCAAGGGTGGGCAAACATGGGCACTAATTAAAAAAAATGAAAAACTGCGACTATTTTCATAAAAGTTACCTAAAAATGGTTATAACTTGAAAACGGTGCACTTTATCAAAAATTCACTAAAGTACTTTTTGATTGCAAATTCGATTTTACATTGAAAAATGAAGTTGAAAAATTTTTGCGACCAATATTTCGATTTTTTGAAAAAATCTGTATTGATTCAAAAAATCATAACTCGGTCAAAGATTTTTTGCCCATCCTGGAAATTTCTGAAAAGTTGGCATTTTATGCCCTCTAAAACATATCAAAAAATAAAAAAAAATAAAAATAGTGTTTTTTTGCAAATCAAGTTTTAGTGACAAAAAATTAAATTAAAAATCACCAAATTTTTTTTTACCGTGTATCATTTTTTTTCAGTGTAGTCCATATCCATACCTACAACTTTGCCGAAGACACCAAATCGATCAAAAAATTCCTTCAAAAGATACAGATTTTTGAATTTTCACATATCATGTTTGTATGGACAGCTGCCAAATTTGTATGGAAAATTATATGGACAAACTAATGATGCAAAATGGCTTCTTTGGGCATACCGAAGGCACCAAAAAAGTTTCAGCCGGATTAAAAAATATAAAAAAAATCGAATGACCGAAATCTCAGAGAATTGCTCTCTTGCACGGAAAATCGGCATTAGTCTTTAAAGACTTATTTTTAGTCTTTTTTGAAGTTCGGTCAGTATTGTCAGAAAAAGGCCTAAAAATTAGTCTTTTTTTGGGCCTAAATTTTAGGCTTTTTTTAGAACAAGGTAGGGAACTAAGAAAAAGACTAAAATAAAGGCTTTTCTGTACTATTAAACTTTGGTTCACGATTTGACATGTCAAAACAGAATTTTTTTGATCCAGGTCGGTTGTTGTTGGTGCTTGTTGGAGTGCGGGAGGAATTCGACCAGGTTGGCCAGGTGCAAGGTAAGTTGTGGTGCCTTATCTGCCGGAAGAACCGGTCAAAGTGAACGAGCTAGCGAATAAGTGTTTCCGCGGTGGATAGCGGTCCACCAGTAAAGGATGGAGAGGAGGCGGATTAAAAGCCGGGTGTTGAATTCAACTCCCGGCGGTAGTGGCGCATCGTGGTGTCGCCTGCTGGAGGAGGTGAATTTTGAGTGCGGTAAGAGACGGCGGAACATTTCGGAATCAATCCGCCGGAGATTGATGGTGATGGTGGAGGTAGTGGTGTGTGAATGTGTGGTGCGCGCGCGCGCGCGCGTGTGTGTGTGTGTGTGTGTGTGTGTGTGTGTGTGTGTGTGTGTGTGTGTGTGTGTGTGTGTGTGTGTGTGTGTGTGTTCAAAAATTTAAAAATTCAATCAAAAATTCAAAATTCTTAAAATTCTTAAATTCAAAAATTCAAATTTAAATTCAAACATTTAAAAATTTAAAAATTCAAAAAATCTAAAATTCAAAAATTCAAAAATTCAAAAATTCAAAAATTCAAAAATTCAAAAATTCAACAATTCAACAATTCAAAAATTCAAAAATTCAAAAATTCAAAAATTCAAAAATTCAAAAATTCAAAAATTCAAAAATTCAAAAATTCAAAAATTCAAAAATTCAACAATTCAACAATTCAAAAATTCAAAAATTCAAAAATTCAAAAATTCAAAAATTCAAAAATTCAAAAATTCAAAAATTCAAAAATTCAAAAATTCAAAAATTCAAAAATTCAAAGATTCAAAAATTCAAAAATTCAAAAATTCAAAAATTCAAAAATTCAAAAATTCTAAAATTAAAAATTCAAAAATTCAAAAATTCAAAAATTCAAAAATTCATAAATTCAAAAATTCAAAAATTCAAAAATTCAAAAATTCAAAAATTCAAAAATTCAAAAATTCAAAAATTCAAAAATTCAAAAATTCAAAAATTCAAAAATTCAAAAATTCAAAAATTCAAAAATTCAAAAATTCAAAAATTCAAAAATTCTTAAATTCTTAAATTCTTAAATTCTTAAATTCTTAAATTCTTAAATTCTTAAATTCTTAAATTCTTAAATTCTTAAATTCTTAAATTCTTAAATTCTTAAATTCTTAAATTCTTAAATTCTTAAATTCTTAAATTCTTAAATTCTTAAATTCTTAAATTCTTAAACTCTTAAATTCTTAAATTCTTAAAGTCAGATCTTTGAAAAATTGAACTTGTCAAACTACGCCAATCCAGTTCTGAGCGAAACTCTTAAATGAAATCACCCAATTTTTGAATAACTATCAAACTCTCACAACTCTTCTTCAAAATATTGATTTTTTTTATTTTCAGGTTTAAGCTGTACTCATCCGTGAATCTGTCGTACATATCCCGAAATTATCGAATTACCGAATAAAAACATTTTTTATAAAAATTTAGATAATATATAATAATATTTTATTTTCTACCGTTTATTCCTGCCATTTTGATCCCCTAGGCTTTTCAGGCACAAATAAGTCTTAATAAAGTTCCGCCATCTTGGATTATGTCCGCTTTGACCCCTCCCATTCCCTGCAAAAGCCTAAAAATTAGTCTTTTAAACCTTTAAATAAGTCTTTTTAGGCCTAAAAATAAGTCTTAATCAAGTTCCGCCATCTTGGATTATGTCCGCTTTGACCCCTCCCATTCCCTGCAAAAGCCTAAAAATTAGTCTTTTAAACCTTTAAATAAGTCTTTTTAGGCCTAAAAATAAGTCTTAATCAAGTTCCGCCATCTTGGATTGTGTCCGCTTTGATCCCCTCCCATTTCCTGCAAAAGCCTAAAAATTAGTCTTTTATACCTTTAAATAAGTCTTTTTAGGCCTAAAAATAAGTCTTAATCAAGTTCCGCCATCTTGGATTATGTCCGCTTTGACCCCTCCCATTCCCTGCAAAAGCCTAAAAATTAGTCTTTTAAACCTTTAAATAAGTCTTTTTAGGCCTAAAAATAAGTCTTAATCAAGTTCCGCCATCTTGTATTATGTCCGCTTTGATCCCCTCCCATTTCCTGCAAAAGCCTAAAAATTAGTCTTTTATACCTTTAAATAAGTCTTTTTAGGCCTAAAAATAAGTCTTAATCAAGTTCCGCCATCTTGGATTGTGTCCGCTTTGACCCCTCCCATTCCCTGCAAAAGCCTAAAAAATAGTCTTTTAAACCTTCAAATAAGTCTTTTTAGGCCTAAAAATAAGTCTTAATCAAGTTCCGCCATCTTGGATTGTGTCCGCTTTGACCCCTCCCATTCCCTGCAAAAGCCTAAAAATTAGTCTTTTAAACCTTTAAATAAGTCTTTTTAGGCCTAAAAATAAGTCTTAATCAAGTTCCGCCATCTTGGATTATGTCCGCTCTGATCCCCTCGCATTCTCGAAAAAGACTAAAATTTAGGCTTTTTGACGATAACAATAAGCCTAAAATTTAGCCTTTTTCGTACTAAAACGAAACTAGTCTTTTTAAGACTAACCCATCATTAGGCTTAAAAAGACTTAACACGGTTAGGTTCGATAAAGCCTAATTTTAAGTTTTAAAAGACTAATGTCGGCTTTGCGTGTGTCAAAACACATTTTAGAACGTTGTTTATGCATTTTTGATCAAAAAGGCGTTTATCTATTTATAAATTTTAATTTTTGGACCACAGATAGAAAAAGAACGAGAAAAAAAGGAAAAAAACAACATTTTCATAAATGCAATGAAATTTAGCAACACTGGCATGATAAAGAAAGTATTTTGTGATACTTTTGAATTATTTTTCAACGAAAAACCTGAAATTGGAGAACGAAACACCTCATAATTGAATAACAATCAATTTAGCACTCCATAAAGAATATGGAAATAAACTGCAATGTTGTTGCAAAGTAATACAACTTAAAATTATTTTTTTCTAGTAAAATCATCAATTTGTAAGTTCTTATAAAAGTGCTATGGGCTGGCATTTTCTAAATATTTATTATCATAGATAAGATTGTTTCCTACACTGAAATAAAAAAAAAGTACCAAATTTCTAAATTCTAGGAATTTTGCCAACTTTTCTTATTTAGTAATCCAAAAAACCCAATTACTAAATAAGGAATGGAGCAAAAATTCCTAGAATTTAGGAATTTGGTACTTTTTTTTTATTTCAGTGTACATACATTGAAAATTTCTAAAGTATTTTTTGAAAAGGTCCAATAAACCAAATTTCCAGTTTTTGCTTTTTGGGTGTTTTTGACACCGCCTTGAGTCAGGGGTATTAAAAACCACCCAAAAAGCAAAAACTTAAAATTTGGTTTATTGGACCTTTTCAAAAAACTCCAGATTTGTCGTTTAATTATTCGGATACAGCCACCTAAATAAATAGTAAAGAAATGGAAAAAAAGTTTTCAATATTCAAATACTGATTTCTCAGACATTTTTTATCAAGTTTTCATTGTCAAAATTTAAAATTGTTCATTCGTTCTGTATTTCAGTAAAAATATTAAAAATTAATTATTCCGTTGAACAGAGTTTAAATATTATCTAAAGAATCAAATTTCAAAATCTTGGGCAAAATTTTCTAAACAAGCCTAAAAAGTACACACATACAACC
Source organism: Culex pipiens pallens (assembly GCF_016801865.2). NCBI lineage: Eukaryota > Metazoa > Arthropoda > Insecta > Diptera > Culicidae > Culex > Culex pipiens. Next base: position 180,252,677 of record NC_068938.1, on the reverse strand, counting down.
AAACGACAAGAAAAATACAACCAAAATAAAGCAATGTGAAAAGAGGATTCCACCGAAAAACACAAACAAAATTTAAATCAAAACACTCTCGAAGAATACAGTGAGCAAGTGGAAGAAAAGAAACCTCCGAAGTAGGCCTAACCACTGACAGCAAAGCCTACTGGGATTGTTGTTGTTGCTCATACCGAGTAGAGGTCCCCGACAGAAGCCTACTGTGTGTGCGGTGACTTTGGGCCGGTCTTTCGGGGTGGGGTGGAATGAATTAAGATCTTGTTAATTCTTTACACTTCATATATAGAGAAGAAGAACTGTATTATAGGAGAAATGGTTCTCCTCCTTCTTCTCTTCCTCATCAGACAAGCTGAGGCTGCCATGACCATGAAGAGCTTTTCGGAGCTTTTGTTCGAGTGGAACACAACGACGACGACTCTGGAAGAAGACAAATGAAGAAGTCGTCGTCGTCGTGGAGGACGGATTTGTGACCGATAACAGGTAGTTGACATCGTCGTCGAGTTGAGTCGAGTGGTTGTTTTGCTTGTGGGTCTTGGGTTTTGGTTCGTACACTGTAACGCTGAGAGAGAGAGAAGAATTTCAAGCAGATCTTGCCAGGGAGAGGCGGCGACCAATCAATGTGGAACAGAGTGTTGGCACGCGGCGTCGAGAAGAATGGAATGATTCATCGGTGTGGTGTAGCGGCGGATGTTTCCGGTTGGGAACAACTCGTCGGGAAATCACGGTGGTGGTGAGGTAGCTTAAGCTGGGTGTTTACGGGCCAATCGAAGTTGAAGAGGGGTTAGTTCGGGGCTTAAGGACTGTTTGATAAATTTTTGATGGCGGGGTTTCTGTTTGATATCTTGAATATTTATAAGTGATGAAATTTTTCATTAATTGCCAAACGTTTTGCCGAAAACCCCCTTCTACTTTAGGCCAATGCATTCTTTAAATCTTTTTCCTTTTCAACTGGATTTTCAATTTTAAAATTACTTTTAATAAAAAAGAGCATACAATTTCACAAATTTTTGTTTTAACATTAAAAATCGAATCAATACTTTCTGAGATGTCGCGTGTTGAAAAATGAGGGCTACTTAGATGACAAAACTCACCTTTCATAAAATTTTAACTTTAATACGTTTTATCTCAGCAACCAACAGCGATCACAAAAGTCATACAATGGTAATTTTAGGAAATATTCTCAACTTTTCAATACATTTATTGCAGGGATGCTTTTTCTTTTTGTAGTATTTTTGAATAGCAAAAAAACTGAACAATCTTAAAAAAGTTCACCCTTAAATGCCTATAACTTTGACTTTTCCAGAGCCTCAAATAATAGGCATTTCTTGCCTAATGAATGATTTTCCATCAAAAACTGTGAAAAAAAAGTCAATATCACCAACGAACAAAATACCTACATAAAAGAAACATCAGGAACATAACAGAAAAAAACATACGCAATCAGCCTTCACACAAAACTGAAACTTTACAACACATTTCAATGTTTACTTAGAAAATAGCTAAACATTTAGTTATGTTACTCGGTTTAATTGTAAATGAACACTGTTAAAAAATGATTTTTTTGAGTTTTATTTAAATTTGATATTTTTATTCAACAGTTTAAACATGATTGCAGCTATTATTTATTCGAATCATTTTAAAATATCTTAAAATTCGTTCAGAAAAATGTTTAAACCAAGTTTCGTGTTAAATTTCGTATATTTTAAATTTTTGAATTAATGTTGATTAATTAAGTTGTGAGTATTTAAATGTTTAGTCGAGAACAGAACACTGATGAAGTCTGCAAGTGGTAGACGAAACGACGTTTCTGTCAAGATATTAAAATATATAGCAGAATAAAAAGGAACAACTCGTCTCTTTTGTATTCATAGTAATGCATCCTGCTAAAACGCTCAACCAAACCACAAATATTTTTGGTTTCTTTTTTCAATGCTAAATCAAGTGCAATAAGACTTCATGTTTTACCACTGAGTTTTTGGGAAATGTTTGAGAAGAAAAAATAGTTAAACATATTTGGAATTACCTTGATAAAAATTCTTTTTTGTTTTGAAATTTCAATGTTTTTCGCATAAATCCAATTCGTAAAATTTGTTTTCCATTTATCATTCAGAACGAAAAACGTTTAGATTTTATTAGGTATTTAGGTTTTTGCGAAAAAATCAAACCAAACATGATTGTAGTATGTTAATATATGCCGTTTTAATTATCCAATTTTTTTTTTAGGATTTTTTATTTCTTAAACAAGCTTTTTCATTCTCAAATACCTAGACTAAAACAGTAAACTTAAATTTAAAGTTATGTTCTTAAACGATTTGAGTAAAATTGTACAAAATTTTACAAAATACAGTCGAGACTCGATTATCCGAAGTTTTCAGAAAAAAAATCACTTCGGATAATCGAATCTTCGGATAATCGAATCACGATTTTTTTTCTTTGTCTCATTTTTGATTGTTGAGTTTCGGTATGACCTCCAGATTACTCTAAAGTGATTTAGAATTTTTAAATCCAAGATGGCGGCAAAAATGGCGGTTAAGAAATGCTGAAAAAATGCATTTGATCATTTTTAAGGCAATCAATCATTAAAATTGCACTAAATAGGGGGTCGCCGAACGCGAATTTGATGTTAAAAATAAGAAAATGAAAAAAATACGAAACAATCTTTATTTTGTTCGTGTTTCGATTATCCGAAGTCCCATACGAACCTCAGGATAATCGAACTTCGGACAATCGAAACTTCGGAAAATCGAGGCTTCGGATTCTGGACTGTAATTCAAGAGTTGGAAAATAATTTTCAAACATGTATTCTTGGGAATCCCGACTTTTTTAGAAATAATCACGCCTTTTCCCAATTTTTCGCGGATTTTTGACAATTTCCGTTTTTTTTCCAAATTTCCCAATTTCCTGACAAGAGTGGAGTAGCGGCACTTTTGATTGAAAATCAACTTTTTTCAAAAAAATATCTATATATATTTTTAAATTAACATTTCCAAAAATTACAAGTGATCAATTTTCGTGATAATTTTCACATTTTGATCCAGTGTAGATGTTCATATATTTTGCCCAGCTTATTTAACTCAATTTTACGATTTTTTATTTTCAAAATAATGATTTCTAGAGTAAATTTTCAAAACAACTTATGAGTCATGGATTTCCAATGCAGATAGAAGCTTTTGATTTTTTTTTTCTAGATTGAACTGTTTATCAGCTGAAATAATAGGGGCTGTACTGTGCATTAAAAAAGCTACAACACTTGCTTATAAATCTCAGACAATCATAAGGTGGGTCAAAAATAGGTACATTAAAGTTCGGTCCCTGCGAGTAATAGTCCCAAAATAGGGTCGAAAAACTGTATCCCTCAATTTCATTCCCACGTCAAAAGTAAAATCCCAAAAGTGTTCATACCCAACTGAAACCTTCAAAATGCTTGCTTTGATCGGTCGCGACAGAAACAAATAAAAAAAAAGTCGAGTTAAAAGGTAAGGTAAAGTAGGCTAAGGTGGCAGGATTGCACCAACGAAACGATGAAAAGGCAAAACAACGACGACGACGACGACGACGAAGCAAGAACAAACGGATGCACATGTCAATAAAACGCGCACACGTTTGTAGCTGTGCTTGTGTGTGTGTTTGTGGTGACCCCATCGATGATCCTTCGGTGCGCAATTTTCGCTTGCTTTTGTTTCAGCGTGTATTACGAGAATTAACCACACAAAATGACCGTCATTGTCTTGTGATCGCGTCGTCGTCGTCGTCATTATTATCATTCATCCTCGTCTTGGTGTTGCCTGGTGACGGCAGCAAAGAACACGCAGACACTGAGTTTTTTTCATTTCGCTTACTTTGTTTTGCATTGATTTTTTTGCTGACAAATCGAACTCCAAGTTGATCGGAAGCCGAGCGAGTGCGTCAATCGGAAGTTTTTGATTTCATTTTAAAATGAAAACAAAATCATTTTAATTTATACCTCAAAACAAACAAAAAAATATCATAATTCACAGCTGCAACCAATATGAGTAAAACATTTCAAGTTCAAGCACGAAGGGCAAAATATCAACGGGGCCCATTCCAGGAAATGTCAGCGTTCCTACTTACAAAAAAAAATACAACAAAAAACAAACTCATCGAAAAGGACATTCCACACACTGCGCGCCGCACTGACATTCGTGCGTCGCCTGCTCAGTTCGGGCCGTGCTCGGGAATGTTCGGCTAACGCATCTTCGCATCTCTACATGCTCATGTTCTTTCTCTCTTGTCTTCGTCCCGTTTCGTACGCGTTTAATTCGTATTAAAGAATAAAATCTGTTGTCAGCAGAAAAAAAAATCTTCCATTCTTTACTCCAGCGCGAACGTTTGCCTTTTTTTTCGAGCTCGAATCGTTTCATGCAGATGACGACACACACGTTCGACCCGGGCGACGCACGAAGAAGGTGTGTGGAGCGGAGCGAAAAAATACCGAGAAACGATCGGAAGGCAACGAGAGACGAAGAAACAAAGCCGCGAACAAGTGTGAAGGAGACGAACGTGTGTGTGTGTGCGGGCGCGATCATACGTCGTCGTCGTTTGTAAAGAAGAATGGGGGAAGAGGAGAAAGAAAGCGAAGCAAAAAGTTGGATTTTTGATGGAAAACCATTGGCGAGGTTTATGGATCATCTTTTTTCACTGTGGATATTTTTTATGGGGTTTCTGGCCTGGCCTGGAATGGGACGCGATTATGCGCGATGGCTTTGGAGACAAGTTGGAGAGTTTTTAAGAGTTTGCTCGATGTTTAAATATTTTTAGATTATATAAAAGCATGAAATGTATAACTGTTAAGAGAAAAATAAAGTTAATTAATCCATTTTTAGGTAGTTGATATCTTCCTAACATTCATTTATATTTTTTTGAAATTAATTTATCTAAAATTGCAACATCCATGCTTTCAATATTTTATTTGAAAGTCTTTCCATTACCTATCCATCCGTGGTGAATCCGTAATTTTTTTTTTAAAAACTTTGAGACAAGCTTTCAAAAAATGACACCCAAGTGCTCTTAACTTTTGATAGGGATGTCAGATCTCCAAAATTTTAGATGCTGACTTGACTTGAACTTGAACTTTGCTTGAGAATATTTATTCGTGTGTGCCCTCTAAATGTTAATTTAAGTTTTGTTCTATAATTCTATTCTTATTTAAGATTTGAAATACAGAGCAATCCCGTTTTTGGCAAAAAAAATCTTCAAATATTCCCGATTGGTTCTCGTAATACTTTCAAAACTTAAATTCATTAGTAATTGAGCAATTCTCTACGAAATAGGTCTTTATTTATTCAAATTTTTGTATTTTTTTATTCTGGCTGAAACTTTTTTGGTGCCTTTGGTATTCCCAAAGAAGCCATTTTACATCATTAGTTTGTCCATACAATTTTCCATACAAATTTGGTAGCTGTCCATTAAAAAATGATATATGAAAATTCAAAAAATCTGTATCTTTTGAAGGCATGTTTAGATCGATTTGGTGTATTTGGCAAAGTTGTAGGTATGGATAAGGACTACACTGAAAAAAATTATGCACAGTTATTTTTTTTTTGTGATTTTAAATTTCACTTTTTGTCACTAAAACTAAAATTTGCAAAAAAACTTAATTTCAATTTTAATTTTTTAATATGTTTTAGGGGACATAAATTGTCAACTTTTCTGTAATTTCCAGAATGTAAAACAAAATTTTGACCGAGTTATACATTTTTGAATCAATATTGATTTAAAAAAAAATCGAAATGTTGGTCGCAAACATTTTTCAACTTGATTTTTAATGAGCTTTTATCTGTGTTTGGTCCTAAAAACCTTTTTTGCTTCAAGTCTTAAAGGGTTAATTTTTTTTTAATTTCATCGGCTAACTTTATATTTTTTTGTCATAAAAAAACTTTTCATAAGGTTAGTTTATGATAATTTGATAAAATTCCTGTTTAGATTTCAAAAATAATGTTTTTTTCTTCTCAAGCTAAAGACATTACAAATATTATTTAAACAATATTAAAATTTAATCTCAATGATTACCACACAACGTGATAAAGACAAACACGATGTATTTTTTTAATTTTTTAGGTGAATATTATATAATATGTTTATAGAAAAGGGCAGGAAATTTCAACAGTGATTCCTTATTTTAAACATTGGCTTATTAAGGGGTTACATACATATAGAAAATCTTAACTTTTCATATTTCCGAATATTTATTAAATCTTCTAAAAAGATGAATTCCAATCACTCCTGAAAGTTTCATGAAGATACACACTAAAAAATCATGAAGATTACATCAAACGTAATTCAAAAACCTGATGTAAAAACTTATCATGTAATCTAAAATCAAACAAAATATTATGTTTGATTTGACGCAGAATGACCAAATTTACATTCTTTAACTTAAGCTGAATTTTGAATCTTATAAAATGTAACAATAAATCATTTTTATCTGAACATTACATCAAATATGATGCACATGATTGGAGCGTCGTTTGTCGTGTAATATTCTCTGTGGTGATTTAATTTTACTTCAAATTTAACCCGATTATACGCTGATTTGGTGCCTTTCACTTCACAGTGCAGCAAACGTCAGCCATGATGGATTCCGACAAGGAAAATTGACGCGCAGAAGTTGTCCCGATAAAAATTAGATTTTCCCAGCATTCGCCACATTTTGAGCTAAAAATCTTAATCAAATCGATTGCCAAGGTAAGTGTACAGAATACTCCTTAAAATTTGAGTCCAATTAAATTAAATTCCGAACAAATCATTCCAGCCAGAAACATCTTCATCCCTCTTCCGGGCAAACTCCCTGAATCCGATCCGTGATCCTGCTGGCAACGGACGACTGCCGGTTGATGGGTTCGAGCGTTGACTTCAAGCTTTGTCCCAGGTACCTGACCACGGTTGATAGTGCCGCGGAGGTCAGTTGGTTCAGTCGGTGGCATTTCGCGATGGAGATCGCTTTCGGTACCAACGATGTTGTTCCGATGAAGCTGTGGTCCGTTTTCAAGGCGTTGTCGGTCCGACGAAGCTGGATGTGGTCGTCGAGCCAGGTGGCAAGATGAGGAGCTCCGTGACACGGGAAAAGGAAGGCATCAAACAGACTCATGTCATATTTTGAAACGATCGATTGAAGCAGGTTGGTCGTCGGTTGGGGCGTCGGCTGCAGCCAACGGAGGAACGCTTGCGACGACGTGGGATCGAAAATGGATTGATAGCTTGCACAGCTGGAGAGTTTGCGGCAAGTTAAGCTACGTGCTGAACGCGATGAAGGTTATCTGTTTAGTGGCCTGGCCTCGCTGGGCATTCCGGTGGTGGATGATGGAGGAAAAGGGGTGGACATCCGTTAATCGGCACCTCAGTTTACTCAAGAAATTGCAAGTGCTAATCGAGTGCAAGTGGTTCAAAGTTAGTCATCCGTTCTTGGCCAAAATACTCGTGCAACTGTATTTATTCGATTTTAATCATAAAGTGCTAATAAAAATAAGAATAATCAAGATAGATGGCGTTTTTTCTTCTTTCCAATAAATTTAATCCAAAAATCCAATAAATTGCAATTCCAATAGGAATGGTTTCCTATGAATTGCGTTTGATGTAATTTTACACGACCATTTCGGTTGACGGTATGGGTCATGTAATTTCCAAATCAGATGTAATTTTATGTCTTATTCGACGCTCCAGTTATGTGCATCAAAAAGACAGAATATTACACGATTTTTTCGAAGTGTGTGGAGAGTGCCTTAGGTTAGATGACGCCTAGCACTCTTCTTGTCATTTATTAACATTTGTAGTGCGCCATTGTATAGAATGCATTGAAACATTACAAGCGTTAAAGCGGCCAGGCCTACTGCGTAAAGCCGTATCGCAGAGATGACTCGTAATTGGGTTGAGTTTGAGCACTGAGTGTTCGAACAACAACACAATTCTGAATCGACAGGGGAGGAAGAAGCGTGGGGACACACCACCATACGCTCCGAGATTTGGTTGTATTCGGTGGGAGCACCATGCTAAGAAGGTTTGGTACTCCGGGACCCTCTGGGATGGGACATTGTATTTCCACGAATGCCCTGGACACTATTTGCCGTGGTTATAGCGCCACAACTCGCTCTCTGTAACAGTATTCCTAATTCCAGTCTACGCTCACCAAGTCGTCATGGCCTAGTGGTTAGCATTTTTGCTTTACCAATCCAAAGGACGGAGGATCGAACCCCGCCTCGAGCGACTTTGATTTTTCGTTCATATTCAACATTTCAAATTTATGTGTTCTTAACTTTCTCGTTGGGAGCAGATGGGAATCGAACCCAGAACCATTCGCTTACAAAACGAACACCGTAACCAGTCAGCCACGGCCGCTCCTTAAACACAATTTTTTTTTAAATAAACTTTTTATAAAATCGGCCTTCGTCATGCACACGGGACCGGTTTAATGAGTCTTCACAAAAATTTTGAGCCGATTAGGTCAAAGCAGTGTTGAGATATCGTGGCACCCGTTTTTTGAAACTGCTAACTTCAAATAGCTATATCTCGGCAATGATGCAACCAAATGTCTTCAAATTTATGTTGATAATAGTTAAAAATGTTTATGTTAATGCCCTGAAAACAAATTAAAAAAAAAGTTTGAGTGTGTGCCAATACCAACCCTTGACATTTTTGCCGATTTACATGTATGTAACCCCTTAAGTGACACTGAGTAACACTCATTTTCACAAAATAGAAACTTTAAAAGGTCTTCTCTTAGCAACCAGAATGTAAAAAAAAATTGTAAAAAAATTCTCAGCTTTTTGAAATGTTTGTTTGGCTTTTCCTTCATAAAGTATTTTTAAATTGCAAAAAATCGAAAATGGTTCACCTAATTAAAAAATGTATAAAATCGTATACGATTACAAATGCAGACAACATTTTAGATTTTTTTCCAAAAATCAAATTTATTTTAAAAATATACCGCTATATGCATCATACTAAATTCTAGTGCAAAAAACGCCTTTTTAGTCCTTTTAAAATATAAAAAATAAGAATTTAAAAATATGCGAAAAAAAAATTTTGGGAATGAGATTTTTAGTGATAGAAAGTAAAATAAACAAATCATATTTTTTTTCCACGTGCTTATCTTTAATCTCAAAAGTCCATAACCATAACCTGAAACATTGTCGAAGATAACAAATCGATCTAAAATCCCTTCTCAAGATACATTTGAATATTCACATGCCATCACTCAAAAATGAATGAATACTAGTTTAGAAAAAACAATAATGCAAAATTGCTTTATTTGGCATAGGAAATGCAGGGCTAAAATTTCAAATCAAATAAAAAAAAAAGATATTTACACCCAAACGGCGGTCGCATGATTGTGATGCATGGCGGCATGAAAGTATATCAGAATCTGCATGAAAACTGTCCTCATGCAATTTTTGCCATATAGGGGTATGACATTTTTGCTCGTTACCGACAATTATCGACATTACCGACGGCTTTTTGATTGTATTTCACAAAAAAAAACCCTTAACAGGATGAGGGTTGAACTTCCAACTTCTTGGTTCATTGATCCGACACGCTACCACCGCGCCATGGACACTTGATGAAAAGTGAGTGAAAGAGCACCAACATATGCTTCTCTTTGGAGTGTTGCTCGGGACGGGCAAGCATTATATGTGTTGGTGAGAACTGCAGATCGCTGAAATGTTTACACGCGGGCAAAAATGATCTAGGGGCTTGCTGCAAAAAATGTTATAAAATGTGACATTTTCTGCAGCAAATCCACTGTTGCAGATTTTGAAATATATTTTTCCTTTTGGTGTATAAGTTTCGGCTTTTCGTAGTAGACTCGTACTTTCTTGAAAATTAAATTCATTTATTTTTATTAACATGAAAAAAAAAGATGTTAAACATGAACAATAATAGATCCGGGTGAAATCCTCACATAACTTCTGATAAATTTCAGATATTTTGCAACCCTGTCGAGAGTTATGCACAGCTGTTTAACTCTTGTATTATATTTTTTCATAAAATCCTTACCGTTTGATGAAGTGGCTTTTTTATTTATGTTTATGATTTTGAATAGATTTTTTTAAATAAAATCTAAAAAGCTTGTTATCTGGTAACCCTGCCCTGTAATATCGAACCTTTCGTAAAATTCTGGAAAGGTGACGAAATGATGTAGATTCTGTTATGAATAATTCCTGGAACAGTCGATCAATATTTTTGCAAGTTATTTTAAATATATATTAGCGAACAATATTTAATGAAAATAGATAAAACTTGTTTTTTTGTCGAAGGTAATATTGGATATTGATATCGATAAACATGATTTGATAGTTTTTATCATTCCAAAATCAAAATGTCGAACTTTAGAATGTGGCCAGTATTTTCAGAAAGCTTTAAATAGTCATTTAATTGTCTTCTTCAAGAAGTCATTTTTATTGAAAATTAACACCACCAGCCTTCAAAAATCTTTGAATTCTACTGAAGCACCAACATCTCAGGACAGGGTTGCTAGTTAAATGCCTCATCGAATAAATTATCAAAACATATAGCTCCTAGGAAACCCTCAACAAATTTTACCTAAGTTTTGATACTCCAGGAAGGGTTACCAGATCCCCAAACATTAAAATAATCAAAAAAAATTGTCAAAAATTATTAAAATCGACATTTTTTTTCAAATTTATAGTATCTGGCTTTGGAATAAAAAATGGCTGTCAAATATTTTTTTATCTTTTTCAATAGATGTCTTTAAAATATTTTGAATTTAGTGGATACTTGCAAATGCATGAATATTTATCATTATTATCATTAATAATATGCAATATTGAGGATTGACAAGAAAGAAATCAACATATTTCAAACAAATCAAATCATTTCTTCAACTCACCAGTTCAAACACCAAAACTCCTATCAAACTCGATCACTCAGCTCGATCGCGTTTCGCTGAGCCAGCACCCGTCGCCAAAGGCAAACATCAAAACAAATCCATTGGCGTTCTTTGTTGCACTGCTGTTGTCGCCCGTGTTGTTGTTGCTGTTGTTGCACTGCACTGTCGTCACATTTCGCGCATCGCAGTTGTCACGCGCGCACCACTTGGATCTACTTTTGTTTAACTTTTTTTTCGCTTCTTCTTCGCCTTCTTCAACTTTTTCTTCTTCTTTTTTGCAATGCAAATGCACTGTCGTTGCGCGCACAAATTGGAATAATTAAGTGGTAATCTTTCACATTTTCACTCGGCTTGACCGGGTTGCCAACCTCGTCTGAGGTGACACAATTTGACAACTTAATTTTTTTTCAGTGACACAATTTTCAATTTTCCCTTTCACAATTGGAGCGGACTTACTTTTTGTGCGCAAAACTTACTGCTTTTTTTTCTAGGTTAATGTCGCGCTTCCCCTTAATCTCCGTTCCACGCACAGGTTTCACTTAATTAATCGCGCGCCAATCACTCTCCGCTCTTCGCCAAAAGTAAATATTTCCCCCTTCTCCGTTTTTTGTTTTCCTGCGAAACAGAGACAGAGAGAGAGAGAAAATTGAAACTCATCAGAAATCAACAAACGAAACAAGAAAGTATCAAAATAGCCTTCTTTCTTCCCTTCACCGCAAGATTTCAAACAGTCAGTCAGTTGAGTTTTTTTTCTGTACTTTTTTTTTGTTTTGCTTTTTTCTTTGAGTGTGTGTTGCACTGTGAGAAAAAGTTGCTTTAAAACACTTTTTTTCTAATTTAAAAAACTAAATCTTAAAAGTGTAAATATCAACAATTCCCACTGTGCACACTGGTCTCATTTGCAAGTGTCAGTCAGCTTCTATTGTCTGTTTAGTTAAAATCTCCCAAAAAAAAATCGCTGAATGACCAAAAAGGAAACCGGTGTTTTTTTCTATGTTTGAAACCCATCGTCACAGTTCCCTCTCCCTCTCTGGTTGTATTGGTGGAGGTAAGGAATCGGTGTGTGAAGCAATTTCTTGTATGGGTGGTTTATGTTTCTCACAAACACAATCAAGCCGGATGGCTAATCGAGCAGTATTTTCACATCGGAGCAAATCTTGTTTTTATTTTGCTTCCCCTTTCACCGCAGCAGCAAGCAAGCTTGCTGTTGCTTGCTGCTCTCAAGAGGAGATCTGTTTGAGTCATGCAATGAATGTAGTGTAAGGTATCGATGATGGAAGATTTTTATTTTAGAATATCAACTTGAAGAGATTTTAATTGTAGTTTGTTGATTTTTTTTAATAAAACTTGAGTGATATTCAAATTCAAATTGAATAAATTTAGGCTGATTTAAAAATATTCATTTTATAATAAATAAAATTTATTGAATAATAATCTAGGTTATTCTATTTGATGAACATTTCTGGAGTTTTTTTTTTTTTTTTGAAAAGGTACAATAAACGAAATATATGATTTTTATTTTTTGGGTGTTTTTCAATACCCCTGACTCAAGGCGGTTTCAAAAACACCTAAAAAGCAAAAACTTGAAATTTGGTTTATTGGACCTTTTCAAAAAAAAAAAAAACAGATTTTAACAAGATTTTTTGGTTTGATATCGGTTCAGATTATGAAAATATGAGTAATGAAAAATACGGATTTTTGTAAATATTTTAGTACTTTATATCAAAAACCAAATTTATTAACGATGTTTTTAAAAATCAATCAATATCATGTTAAATTTTCAATGCTTTTACTAGGAATATATTTTTTGATAATGTTGTATTTTTCAAAGCATAAATACAAAAAAATAAAAACAACGTTTTTTTCGAAAATAGTCAAATTTTCATCATTTGCAATATGGGAATAACGAAGCGAAATTTTGAACTTTGAACTTTTATGATAGGTTTTTTTTTGCTAAAATACTAAAATCTCACAAAATATCGTATTTTTCAGAAAAACTTAAATTTCCATAATGCATTATGGGTATCAAACGAAGCGAAATGTTGCATGTATTAGTGACAGTTTTTTTTTTTAATTAAATACTAAATTGTTCACAAAATACTGTAACGCTACAAAAACACGAAATTTTAAAATGAAGATTTTGTTCTAAAAGAAAAAACAACCTTCTGGATTAATACAGATACGAAAAGTACACTAAATTTCCCTTAAAATGACATGTTCCAAAATTTTGACATGTTCCAAACCTCTAAAACAGCGAAAATGCATCCTAAATATCGAATCGTTTGATACTCATATTGCTAACTATAAAATTTTTAATGCTTAAAAAAACGTTATTTTGAGGAAATTTCAACATTTTCTTCAAAAAACTCTAAAACAGTGCAACAGTCCTAAAATTATGAACATTGAGTGCTTAAAAAAAATCTAAAAAAGTTAACTAGCATGCAAAATTTCGAATTGTTCGATATCTACAGCTATTTATGGAAAGTTCAGTATTAAAAAAAAGGTGTTTTGTGAAAATTTTAGTAGTTTACAATAAACAACCCAAATTAAAGTTAAATAGCATACACAATTTGGCTTTTTTGATACCCGTATATCAAATCATGAAAATTTGAGTATTTTCATAAAAATACGGTGTTTTGTATTATTTTTTTAGTTTTTATGCTTTAAACTCAATACATTATTTAAAAAAAATACATTTTTAGTGAAAGCATTGAAACATTGAACATGATCAAGTCAATTTAAGAAATATTTCAAAAATGGGTTTTTGTCTGTTATCCTCGATAGAATTATCGAAATAAAGATAATTATGGATTATCGTTATCGTCCCGACGCTAACGATGACTATACTGCCCATGTTCGCATAAATGTCCCATATGCAAAAACAGCAAGCTGAGAAAAACGCATTTGAAGTTTGTCCCATACATAAGGCTACGTGTTAAGTTTTCGCGAAAAAACTGGATTTCCTCCTGATTTCTAGAACAAAGTACTGGATGTTATAGGCTCTTTCGAAAGAGCACACAATTTTGAACCAAACTGCATCAATAACTCGAAATCGATGAAAATGCATATGGGACATTAATGCGATCAGGGGCAGTATAATAGTTATCGTTAGACGCCAAAATTATCGACAGCAATTCTATCGAATAACAACCTTGTAAACACATTAATATATTAAAAATCTTTACAAAAGTTGCCATCGTTTAGTATCCATATTTCAAATTATGCAACTTAGAGTAATAAAAAATACGGTATTCTGTGAAAATTTGTTTTTTTTTACAGTGAAATAATTAAAGATCTTTTGAAACTCTTTATGAAAAAATGGCGTCGTTTGCTACTCATAATTTAAGATATGATAAAATATGGTGCATTGTGATTATTTCAGATATTATACTTAAAATTTTATTATAAATTTTAAAAAAAATCTTACAAAATTTGGCGTTGGCTAGAAATTTCAAAATATGCATAATTTATTGGAAAATGGAGTATTAATTACCCTAAAACTCTAATCCACTGATAATCTTTACATAATGTTGCGTCTTTTGATGCATTGCAAAAAAAAACAAATGAAAAAAATATTGAAGAATTTGATATTTTAAAATAAAAAACTGTAGTAAAAGATTCATTTTTTCATGTTCGTCTTGTTGTTTTGAAAGCTCAAACCAGTGCTATTTGTTGTGGGAAAGCATATAAAAACTCACCAAAAATAGTGTTTAAAAAACGAAAATAAGCGATAATCTTTTCGAAGACATACCACTTTTTAATGAAAATAATTCATGATTAGCTGTTCAAAACTTTAACAATTGACAATTAAAAAACTTACATTAGAAATATTATTAAAAAATACAAAACAATATTAAGGTAATACTGAATCTTTCAAAATACATAAAAAACATACTGTATATTCACTTTTGACGTGTCATTCTTCTTTAAATAATGTGTGAAAATTAAAAAAAAAACCTTGAAAAAAGTGTCATGGTTTAAGGATGGGTCCAATGAATTGGAACAACGAAAATATTAGCTGAATATAAAAAAATGAAAAATGAAAAAAAGCAATTCAATTTGTTTTATATTCCTTTTTTAGCATAATTTTTATTTTTTTCTGTTTTCTGAATTTGTTGTTTCTAGTCGGAACATTAAGATGAATTATGAAAATTTTATTTAATATTTGATTGATTTGTTCAAATAAACCAAATTTTATTTAAAGACATGACAAAATATAAAATGATCCAAAAACATATTTTATGTGGATTAGAAAATATTACGAAAATATGAATGGAATAATAAAAGGAAGTCAATCAATATGTTGCAAAAAATATATGTCGAAAAATGTTGCAAATTCTAAAAGCTTAATAAACTAAAAGCAAAATATGCACAAAATTTAAAAGATTTTTTTTCGGTATGTCTCTAATCTCTCCCAGTCACGAAATATTCTAGCAGAGCTGGTTCTGCCTGAATCCTGCTAGAACGGTGGAACATTTCTGCTAGAATGCTGTAAGAATATCCAGCTCTGTGAGAGCTCTGCTAGAATCCTGCTAGAACGTCGTGACTGGGCTTAAGCTAGTAAAATAGCGAATTATGGAGAATAGAGAGTTGCTCTCTGTTTTTGCGCTAGTCAAATTTTTGCTTTGAATATTTTGTATCAATTTGACAACAAATCAGTTCGGCCTGTTTAATTTTTATTTACATTTGATTATTTAGGAATTTTTACATTTTAAATAAAAGAGTCTGATAATATTCAATTAAGGAGTAAATATTTTTCTAAAGACTTTTTTCGCCTCATCACCCCAATTTGACGTTCAAAACTAAATTCAAAATCGATCCCCTCAACACCATGCCTACTTGCATCATTCCTAACGCTGCCAAAACAATAAATCAACAGTTTCGAGTTCGATTCTCGCTTCAGCCACAGACTACTGACTGTGACGACTCCACGACACGGGGCTCGCCACATTCGTCGCCGGTGGTTCAACGAAGGTTCCTGCTGCTCGAAAGCGCCTGGAGCCTGTACCCACTCTAGCAAGCAAGCGCAACCATTACGCTTCACGCGCTATCTCTTTCGACGCAATCTGTCCTGCTTACTCGACTTGATCTGCTGTCCCACTCTAGCAGCCTGCTCCGTTCCAGTAAGAGGGGTGAATAGGTCGCGCGCGTACTTTCTGAGGTATGTTTCTGTACCATCCACCACACTCTCACTCAGTCCCACTCGTTCTCCTCTTCACCCAACCTCTCACAACGTACTCCGCACTGACAGCCGAGCGGAACTGTCAATTAGCGCCACCACCGACTCAATAACCCCATCACTGCTACCACAACAATCCCGATTCTATTGCTCATTTTGCATAACATCAATGAAAGCTGACACTCACTTGATACCGTTTGCATACAACCAGGCTGAACTTGTCAGCGTTCACCGCTGCGTATCCTGGTCGAGGTTTCTTCTGCCGCGGGAGTCTTCCTAGGTTCCACGAACCTCCGGTGTCCGTGAAACAACCACCCGAAAGGATTCCTCACACAACCCTCTCCTTTAGCAACAGGCCTTCGACGTTATCGTCGCCGCCACTCAACTCCCTGTCTCCCTTACTCTTGCACGGTCCTGCCTTTACACTGGATTCACCCTCCTATAAGCATTCGCGCGGTCCGTCTTTCCGGACCTCTCAACGACCTGACGAACGTGAACGTGAACGCGCGTACCTCTCTTGCCTTCGAACGCTGTCGAACTACTAGCGCACCGCTTGTACTGCCGCACACGGTTGACCCTCGGTGTTCTGCTCTCCTTCATCCACTGCGCTGTTTCCCATTTGTATTCGTTTTGTTGCTGCTCGGGCAACACTAATACAACCTTCCCTGATGCGTTAGTATTGATGCGCTCCGAATCCCATTTCATTCATAATTATTATCGGCTGGTCCGCTTTGGTCGGCGTTTCGCATCGTAAGTTATGTTTTGTGTTTGAAGTTTGTTTCTCGCAGTCAAGCGGCTTGTTGGAACTGTCAAACGGGCGTTGCAGTTTGTGAGACGAGGAGGAGCGTTAGCACGACACCGTTAGCTAATGTTTCTCGAAGTAGAACGCCGTCACGCGAACATATATTACAACAGGGTTGTGGTTTGACGTTTTCAGCATTGAGAACTGTTTTGATTTGGCTAGTGGGTGGTGGAATTTCAAGCGGTTAATGTAAGTATGGCTGTTTGGAATAAAATGTTAATATTTTGCATTATTTTAGGACATAAAAGAGAAGTCAATTGGTTTGGAATTTAAGGAAATCGGTCCTTAATAAAAGTAACCCGATCGACCAATAATGAAATGTAAATTTGTTGTATTTAGGCAATGAATCAATAAAATTCAGTAGATTTAAGCGAGTTTGATTTAGCGTTACAAATCCTATATTACAAAAGCTATTGTTTTTAATATCCGGATACATAAGCTGTTTATGTTATATTTTCATCACGCAGAAAAATATTTTGTAGAGTCAGCCTGTACGAGGTTTGAATCAACAAAATTTTTGTTGAATATAATCAACGCCGATTTTGCGTTAAAACATACCTTGGTTTTCTCAATTCAACAAAAATCTTTTGTTGTTTTGAAAAAGTTGCTTTGACGTTTAGCGTTGAATCAACAAAAATCTTGATTTTCAAATCAACAAAACTTTTTGTTGATTCAAATATGCCTTATTTTTCTGCGTGATGGCACTGACGTCGGAGTCAAAGTCGGTGGAGTCGGGTTTTTTTTATCAAGACCCGGAGTCGGTGATTGGAGTACCCGATAAGATTGGTAGTGAACAATGGAGCACTTTCATTCGAGCAATTTTTGCATTGTTCTACAATGTATTCCTTATGGGTGAACTGTCATTTCTGGAGCAACATTTGAAAAAGGCGCATACGCATTTTGACAGCTGAAACTGTTTTGCAATTTTCTAGACAACAGGTAACTATTTAACAAAACCTGCAGTGTAGTTTTTACTTCGATTTTTGTAAAAAAATTCAAGTTAGCCTGAAAAAGAGCAAAATAGTTTTAACTGTCAAAATGCTTATCCGCCCTTTTCTCGTATTGCTCCAGATTTATATACCCCGAATCCGGTACTCCATTTATTTCTTTTGAAGCGAGCTGTCAAACTACTTCTCGAATCGGGTACACTCTCGGTACCCTCGGTGGTTGGTCACTTTTTTCGTTTGACAATATTTTAGTTTGTACCCCGATTAACCTTCGGGAAGTCGCGGGAAGTCGCGTTCTTACAAATGCCCTTACAAACTGTGTACAAAGTACACGTACGCGACCTCCGGTGGGTTAAGGGCTACCAAAAGTCAAACTAAAAACCAAACGTTTGGTAGTAAGTGTGAGCTCCGTGTAAAAAGGGTGTCAAACAAAGTTGATTAGATAAGGTAGGGTGGGTTTCCAAGCTGCCAAAAATAAGTTATCAAGAAAACCGGATTGTATATGTGAATTTTCAGAAATTTTAAAATTTGATTATTTTTCGGGCAAATTTCACCAGATTTTTTTCTGTGGATAATAGCGCTTCAGCCCGGATTCATGCTTAAATTATTGTTTAAGTTGCAATTGTCGATATTTGTAAATAAATCTTTTAGAGATAAATTTCAAGCTAAATTCTAGAGTTTTATTTGAAAAGGTCCTATAAACATATGGAACGCAATAGCTTATAGAACCTTTTTAAAAAAATGCAATTATCTAGATTTTTTTAAATCAATCATAATTAAAGTCAAAACAAATTAAAAAACAATTGATTTTTCGTTTTTCAAAAGTAAAAAGATATGAAATATTAGCAAAAATCCATTTGACTTTAAGAATATTTTTTTGATTCTGAAATGTTACTAAAAAAATAGAATTTAATGGTCAAACAGCCTTTATTAAAAAAAAAAAAAAACATCTCAACACAATTTAGTACAGGTTTGTCACCGCTGTTTCACGGGTTTAATTTATATATTTTCGGCGATTCTTTTAGTATTTTTCTATATGTTCTGGTTTGAAGCTTTAAATTAAAAAACATTATATTGTTTTGTTTCTCTTAACCCTCTACAACCCAACTCCGCCTTTAGACGGGCTTCGATTTAAAAAATCGCCAAAAATCCATTTTCAACCAATTTTTGATCTTTAAGAAGCATTGGAAAGAAGAACTATTAAAATTTTTAAAAAATTATGAGTTGGAAGTTTTACTTGTTTTATGTGACTTTGCCAATGTTTTTAAAAATGTCATTTTTTTAGGGGTCAACTTTGGCTGTGGTTTTTACTAAGATTTCCTTTGTTTTAAGTAAAAAGAAGTATGCAGTAATTTTTCTAGTGTACCAGACTCTGCCTTTACGCATTTTTTACAATTTAAATGATAATGGTGCAATTTTATAACAGAAAATGTGAAAACAGGCAAAAAATTTACAAAGTGACTGTAAAAACATGAACAAATTAGATAGGCAAAATGTAATGGTAGAAGGTGGTAAAATAGGCCAAATACTACCAAAAAAAAACATAAACTAAACAAGATATATGCAAATTAAAATACTGAAAATGAAACAAGAAAAACATAAAACAAGAGAAGTAAAGTTTTTCGTAGAACAAAAGTTGCTCAAAATGACCTTAGGAGGAAAGAAAAATTAAAAAATTCGAAAAAAAATTTGGGCAGTAGAGGGTTAACACTCAAACGCTCGGGTTGTCATTTGACCCTATTTTTTTTTCTTAAAAATCGCATAACTTTTGATACAATAGACCAATTTGGATGCTTCCGTTTACAAAAGATCCAGATTTGTCTATATTTATAACTGTCAGATGGGGGACAAATATGGTTCATTTTTACCGGAGATATTCCGGATTCCATTGTGTACCTCGGCTCTTTAATATGGATTATATAGGAGGACCGAGGTTCCCCAACGGAATCCAGAATATCTCCGGTAAAAATGGACCATATTTGTCCCCCATCTGACAGTTAAAAATAGACCAACCTGGATCTTTTGCAACCGGAAGAATCCAACCTGGTCAATTCTACCAAAAGTTATGAGATTTTTAAGAGAAAAAAATAGGGGTCAAATGACAACCCGATTGTATGAGTATTCATGTCAATTCCAATGGTAGCTGCCCCAAGTAACATTTTAGCCATTAGCTGGATCAACCGCTATAACACCCCAGAACCCCGATAACCCCTCTCTTAAAACCCAGAAGGACCTCAGCAGAAGGTTGTGACGGCCTATTTATAAAACCTACAAAGGAGTTCAAAGCTTTACAACTGAATCCTAACAATATCCTCAAAGCCTTGATAAAACCTTTGTTAAAACCTAGTCCGGAGTTATGGAAAAATGTCATTTCATAGCATAGCATTTCATAGCATTTAGTGCCATATTTATGCACTGCTAATTGGCCGCGTTAAATGCCTTTTCAGGAGCTTATGGATTTTAGTAAGCTTTTTGCATGCCTAATGGCATTTGACAGCTAAAACACCCTTGGTTTTAAAGAAGCATGCGATAGAACCGTTTGGCATGACATTGCCATTGTGTTTTCAAAACTTTCTTAAAATTTTCATAAAACCCTATAGAAAGCCATTTAGCTTTTATTGTCTCTGGCTTATTGGTTGCGTGGAATGCCTAAATAAAAGTATAAAGCAATCAAGCTACCATAAATCATCAATAAAACTATTTGGTAGCTAGTTGGTTTAAAAATGTTATTTGGGTGGCACACAATTTTTTATTTTTTTTAGGTGTAGAAAATATTGTTTAAAATTTGGCATTTTATTTTTTATAAATTTGACAGAATGAGGTCATAAAATACCTAAATCTTTAATGTGGAATATCAAAAATACATATTTCATATTTTACTGTAGAATTAACCTTAAGAATTCATTATTTCTAGCAAAAGCAAGGTGAATTCATAAAAAAACAATAATGTGTATTTAAATAAAATTTCAGCATTTTTTTTATTAGTTGCAATAATCTGATTGTTTTAAATGATGTTTTAGGTTTATACATTTTCAAACAATTAAAAAACAATGCAAAATTGAAAACATATTTTGAGATTCTTTTGCATCCCCACCAACCTGAAAAGCATTTTTTGAATGTCTTCTGTATAAACTTCAAATGCATTTTACAAATTTTAATTTTTGATATTAAAAAGTAGTTTTTGAACATTTTTTAATTTGTTTTATTTCACGGAACAAAAACATAAATATTTTTCTAACTAGTTAGATTAAAGTAGTTTTAAGTTATATAGGTCGTGGGTCTCGTGGCGCAGGGGTAGCGGCTTCGGCTGCCGATCCCGATGATGCTATGAGACGCGGGTTCGATTCCCGCCTTATCCACTGAGCTTCTATCGGATGGTGAAGTAAAACGTCGGTCCCGGTTTCTCCTGTCTCGTCAGAGGCGCTGGAGCAGAAATCCCACGTTAGAGGAAGGCCATGCCCCGGGGGGCGTAGTGCCAATAGTTTCGTTTTAGGTCGTTAAAAATACCTAAATTCCCACAATAAAATCAACAATAACAACAACCTAAATTCCTTGTGAAATTCCGCGGTTTCCGCGGATTTGATTTTGGAAAAAAATTAACCGCCCTGTGAATCTTTTTATTTTATCTACTTTTGAAAGGAACCCGCATAGTCATGAACTAATTTAATTTTAATTTAATTTAATTTAATTTAATTTAATTTAATTTTACTTCATGTAAGTTGACAAATTATTTGGATTATACAAACTTATCGAAAAAAATGTGGCCGCCATCAATTGTGTTCTACTATAGCATTTATAGTAGGTTTTTAGTTCTTACAGGTTCTGACTATAAAAATCTAAAATCTGTGGAATTTTGCTATATTGTTCTCAATAAAGTTGATAAATTGTTTGAACTATTTGGACTTGTACATTTTTTCGTTGGGTCACGTTGTCTAAACAATCCGAACTGTTTAGTGTAAGGTTATTGTACCCCAAATAGTTCAAAAATAGTTAGAATCATTAGATTTACTTCAATAAAAACGTCATCATTTGACGATCAGTTTCGTTATGGTTTTGTATAGTGCCGTAACTATATGATAATGGTTAAGTATGTGGTAACTACATCTCTTTTAGTAGTAATATAGTTTGGACTATTCCCCCGATGGTTTTTGATTATGCGGGAAGCCAATTCATTGAATTTTATTAGCGGAAAATAACTTAATTTAAAATGTCAAGCCCAATCAAATTTTTTAAACTAAAAAAAAAACAAACTGCATTATACATTATAATAACAACCATAGAAAAATTCAATATATCATTAAATTCATGATAAAATAAAAATAAAGTTTTTTATTTGGCTCAAACTTTGTGGGAGCCCTCTCTATGACCAAAGAAGTCATTTTGAAAAGAAGCCAATCTTTCTATTGGTTCTCCCATACAAATCTCCATACAATTTTGGCAGCTGTCCATATAAAATGGTACTTAAAGATTCGAAAATCTGTATCTTTTGAATGAATTTTCTGATCAATTGTTGCAAATATTTCGCTGAAATCAAACTTTCGATGGCTATATCTTGAAAACGGGGCCCTCTATAAAAATCTGTAAAGTATTTTTTGATTGCAATTTACACAAAGTTTGAGCCAAATAAAAAAATACAAAAAAATTGTCGAAATCGGCCGATTTTGTAGGAAATTGCCATCAAATTAAATCGTTTCTTTCACAACTTAAATTTTATTTTCCAAATCTATCATTAATTCTATCAAACCGTCCTTAAATTACTAAAGATAAAGGTACTCTCAGAGCACGTCCACGTGCAGAGCGCCCTCCTACACGAGATAACTCTTGGAAATCTGATAGTAGTGCGATCCCGTGTTGAACGGAATCTCGTGCCTCGACTTGGTAAACTCCTGCGGTTGAATGTACGACTCCCGGATGGTCGGCACCGGAATCGGCGTCGGCAGATCGCGCTCGTAGATGTTATCCCGCACTATGGTACAACCTGCCGGACGCGGTAGCGACGACGGTGGCTGCAACCGTTCCGGATTGATCCCGACGGTGGCAGCTTTCCGGGGAAGCTTCGTACAGCTGAGGATGATGCTGAGGAGCACGCAGAACTCGACCACCGCTACGATTAGGCCGGCGCAGAGAAACAGGAAGTACTGCTCGCGGTACCACACTTCAATCTTGTGCAGACAACCCTGGGGAAGAACGATTGAAACGTTGAGAAATGGTTTTAGCATTAACAAGTGTTGTTGACTTACATCCAAGTGTCGGTTGCCTTCGTAGTCGTGCGGTTGAAGCGCTTGGCAGAGGGTCAGGTTTGTCGGAACCGGATCCAAGTAGGCGGAGAACTCGAACCGGTTCTGCAGCTTGCAGCAGGTCAACGGAACGGTCAGTTCCTTCTTGCCCAAACTCTGCAGCTTCCACAGCGAAGTGTCGTAGTTGATGGCCGTGTTGACGGCGCAGCACTCGAAGATGGTTTGGGCCAGGTCCATGGCGGCGGTGAACTGCTCGTGACCGGGCACGCCGTAGCTACCCTGCAGGACCTTCACCATAGCGGTTTCGTCCAGGTTGAGGCCGAGGCACTGCGGCCAGGCGGTGATCATGAGGCACACTCCAAACTCGCCGATCAACAGCGATAGGATTATGAGGAAGTACTGAAAAGACATTGAAGATCTTAGGAATCAGACGATCAAAGTAACCGCAGAAAGAACTTACGATCGTCAGCACGCAGTAGGTGTTCATGCAGGAGGCCCAGCAGCCGAGCAGGGCGGCAGTTATGGCGATCAGGCCTGCTATGGTGAGGGCTAGGGCGACATAGTAGAAGAGGGGTTGTTCAAGCTCTGACAGGGCGGTTTTGTGCTGCTCGGTGGCGGAGATCAGTAGGCGGGACAGAAGGATCCGGGGCCCGTCGGTGAACATGTAGAACCCGGTGGCGAGCAGGGTGACGCCACATAGCTGGAAAAGAAACGGAGAAATTGGTTGAGATTGATTTCTGATATTCAACAAGATCAAACAGCTGTACGGAAATATCTGACCCGACCTTCGTCAAGCCTTCTATTTCTCTAATTTGATTGAACATATATTTGTCTGAAGTTTATCGGTAGAGAATTCTTTTTATTCATCTCGAAAGCATAATCAAACCGTCAGTAGCTCTTAAGCCCCCCTCATTCCACTTTTCATAAAACACTCGTAATGCTTGGAGGTCTTCTTGCAGTAATCGTCTCCGTACTGGTCCGGCACGATCGTCCCAGCGCATTCCAGATAGTGCCGCTTGACCTCCTGGTAATCGGCAACAGTATCCTGGTCGACCCACCAAGCCCTCAACTGCTCCATGCTGATCCCCGTCTCGTCGTCGTACATCCCGGTGATGATGCCGATGCACCGGGTAATACAGGCCGCCTTCGGATCCGGGCTGAACTGGTCCTGGCCGCGACGCGCGCCGGCTTCCGGGCTGATGCGCAGCAGTTTGTGGCAAACGCTGGACACTTCTGCCCAATTTGGTTCCTCGGAGGTAGCGGTGGAGAGCGCGAGGATCTGCGAAGTCAAGTAAAGAATGTTGGGATTCGAAGCACGGTAGAGAATTTAGTTACGGAGGCAAGAGCCAGCAGGGTGATCGGTGAGCACTTCATCTTGGAACTTATGCAGCTGAACTATCATGTCTGTTATAGTTGGACTGCATCTTATACTGAAACTATTGTTTGGTTATGTATTACATTAGTAAATGATATAATAATTAATCTCAGTTTGCCAGGATTTGCTAGGTACATGAACAATAACGTTTGTTTCAATAAGGAAAGTATACACGCACAGGACAAACATACATCAGAATCTGTCATAGCGGATTTGCTACAACAAATGTTACCTTTTATAAAAGATTTTGCAGCAAGTCCGTATATTATTTCTGCCCGTGTGTAAACATGTCAGCGATCTGCATTTCTCACCAACACATGTAATGCTGACGCGTTCTCGAGCAACACTCCAGAGAGAAGAATATGTTGGACAGAGATGTCTCACACAATTCATAAAGTGTCCCTGGCGCGGTGGTAGAGTGTCGGATCGGCAACCAAGAAATTCAATCCTCGTTCTGTTACGATTGTTTTTCTGCAATACAACCAAACAGTCGTCGGTAATTTCGATAATTACCCCTAAATGTCATATCCCTATATCGCAAAAAAAATGTATGAGGACAGTTTTCATGCAGATTCTGATATACTTCCATGCAGATGTGTAGCAAAATGATGCGACCGCCGATTGGGTGTGCTTGAGGACCTTTTTGTGGCCATTTGGATGACCAACACCGTTGAAGTGGTCCATAAAATGGCAATTTTCCAGAGCTGCGGAGTCGGGTCATATTTTAAGCGACTGCGACTCCGGCTTTCTGGGATTAGCCGACTCCGACTCCGACTCCGGCTTTCAGATCCAACTGACTCCGACTCCGACTCCAGCTTTGAAAAAATTGGTGGCTCCGACTTGGACTCCGACTCCACATATTTTTAAATATTTCAAAAGTTAGTTTACTATTATTTCGAAAACATAGATAAATTTGATTATTTAAAAACTCTCAAAGTGGAAAAAACCGGAAAGAAGTTTCTACTTTTACAAGTTTTAGACGTTATTTAAACAGAAATAAAAAACGCCAGTTTTGAAGGCATTTTCAGAAGAACAGTTTGATAAGTAAATTTGGATTTATTTACTTAACCTCAAATTTTAATTAAATTGATTAAAAGCTAAAATAATCAATTGTTATTTTTTAATGATCATTAAAAGAAAGCTGGCCTTAATGATTGATTTAACATGTAATTTAAATTTGCTCACTTTTAAGTTGACATTTATAAGAAGCACAGTGACTATCATAGTCACCTTGTATTTTTAAATAACAATTTCAAACAAACTATTTTTTAAAGCTCCATTGAAATTTTTAATGCGTACATGGACATCACGCCAAGGCTGAACAAGTTTATTATTATAAATCAATGTATCTAAAAAAATCTTCGTGGTAAGAACGCTTAAGGGGTCCTTTTCATATACCCGTTACCTAGTAAATATTTTACCTCGGAATTTTGGATTTATTCGAATTTTTATTTTTTTTTATATATTTAAAAGGAGGCGCGCGATACTTCTTGCATCTTCACCTTAAACGAAGCTTTATGAATGGTCGTGCGCCTCCATGAAAATGTATGAAAAACTTAGAATTGGATAAAAAACAAAAATTCACAGAATAAATATTTTCTAGGTCACGGATATTTTTTTATCTTGAAATCCTGTTCATCCTGAAATCTTGAGATTCGTTCAACGATAATTTGCAACAATATCAAAATAGTTTGCCTAAGGATCAACATTCTCAGGCACTTTTAATTTTTTGTACAAAGTTATAAACAAAATGCGCATGTTGAGTTCCATGTAATAGATTGTTATAATCGTTGAATACTTGTTGGAAGAGTTATCCTGTCAGTGATTTTTTTTGTTTACGATTTCCATAAATAGTGATTATTATTTATATTTTTTGATGTAACTCGTAACTTTTTTCCTGAACATTGATTTACTTAAAACCACCAAGACATTCGCTATCGGGGTATTAGATGACTGTGTGTGTGTGTGTACTTTTTTCAGAAAGAACAAGATTAAATTTGGTCAAATTTGTGTTTAAAGGGTACATAAATATTGGCAAAAGCATGCAGTCAAAAATCAATTTAATGTGTCTGACTACAAAACCAAAATTGTTTTTTTAGTTATGATGATACTTATACTTGGGTAAGAACTGATTAACAGGTTATCATTTCGTCAGCTGTGTGCTATCTTGTGACATAGACCATTTTGGTCGAAAATGAGTTAATGATGACGTTTTGCTATACTTCACAAACACTACAAGATGCTTTAACCCGATTTTGGAAACTCGCTTCCATTTCCCGGATATCGCAATACACACTTGTGACATAGACCATTTTACCATCAAAATGATCGTGCACACTTGTGACACGTCATACATGTTTTTGGAAAATGTGGAAATTTTTTCTTGTTTTTCGCAAATTTATGTTGATACACATTTTCTGAAGGCAATGCAATCTTTTGTTTTTGAAAATATACTGATTAAATCGGTTGAACAATTGATTTTAGTCTATTTTAGTTTGTATGGAAATTATGTGCACACTTGTGACACGTAGTACAATTTTACTTTCGAAACACACTTGTGACACGTGCTTTTCAGATTTTTGATTACATAATTTACTCTATCTTTTAACTGGTGTAACCAAATTAGTTGAAACTTGCAGCGTTTGTTAAGCGATAGTATACGAACCGATTGCTTCAAAAAGTTTGGCTCTACCATTCATAGTTTTGAAAAAAAATATCATCAAACTTTAAAAATCGATTTTCTCGAAAAGTACTAAATGGTCGTTGTCACAAGATAGCACACAGCTGACGATTTAGTGATCTCTAAAAAAAAAATAAAAATGGCAACGCAGCGCAGGCAACTTGAAAAAAATATATAAGAAGTTTTGTAAATAATCTGTTTTAAGCAAATACTAAAAAATCAAAAATAAACATAAGTTTTGTTAAATAAGATAACTCCGACTCCGACTCCAACTCCGGGTAATCAGAAATTTTCGGCTCCAACTCCAACTCCGACTCCACCTAATGAATTTTAGCTGACTCCGGCTCCGACTCCGACTCCAGCTGTTCAAGTTGTTACAACTCCGACTCCGACTCCGACTCCAGGCTTCCCAAAAAGATCCGACTCCACCGACTCCAACTCCGACAATTTTCATGAATTTTCACAAAAACCTCATTTTTCAATCATAATGCTCATAATTCTAATCATAATGCTACACCATTCTAACCGATTTTAGTTGTCTTGTACGCAAATGAAAGGTGATATGTTGGCCTTTTAAAGAAAACTAGTAAGGAGTTTCGAAAAACCAGCCTAAAATTTTGATGGTGTCTGGAACAAAAAGCCGCCCACGTTTAGAAATGTTTTTATCGGATTCCTCGGCCAAATTTACATCACATACTAAAAAATGGAGGAGTCGATAATTTTTTGAAAACAAAATTCGGACTTCGTTTGACCTTGAACCTCTGGGACCATGTTTGCCACTCAAAAATCAGCCATAATATGAATACAAAGAGACTCTGTGTATTCATAGTAATGCATTCTGCTAAAACGCTGAACCAAACCACATCATAATATGAAATACTTTCAAATTTTTCACTTAAAAAAAGTGTTGGTTTAAAGACCACATTTCATGGTCAACATAATCTCCTTGACAAAATTGGTCAATTTTTTTCCATAGTTATGGGTTATGGACACTTAGACAATTTTCGAACACATTGATGATTTCCTTATAAGCAATTCTCTCAGATTTCGGTAATTCGTTTTTTTTTGTATTTGGTGTTTGTCCATATAATTTCCGTACAAATTTGGCAGCTGTCCATACAAAAATGATGAATGAAAATTCAAAAATCTGTACCTTTGAAGGAATTTTTTGATCGATTCGTCGATTGATCGTCTTCGGCAAAGTTGTAGGTATGGATAAGGACTACACTGATAAAAAATGATACACGATAAAAAAATTGGTGATTTTTAATTGAACTTTTTGTCACTAAAACTTGATTTGTAAAAAAACACTATTCTTTATGTTCTTATATGTTTTAGGGGACATCAAATGCCAACTTTTCATAAATTTCCAGGTTGTGCAAAAAATCTTTTATTGTTATTCCCACCTGCCCATGAGTGGTCCAGATCGCAAAATTAAGTGGAAAAGGTTTCTTCAGAAGATTTGTTGCAAACGAGAAGGGGCAACTTTTGGCTTGCCAATCCAAGCAATTTTATCTCGAAATCTTCACCTTCTACTATAAATTTATAGCAAGCATCTGAGTAAATGATCAAAAATCAGTTTTTTGAACGTAGAAATTCAGGGTTGATTTTTAGAGAAAAGTGATGTTCCGAAAACTTTTAGAGCTCTGAAAATTCAATATTTTCATTTTTGACAGGTCAATTTGGACTTAAGTGTCAAAAGTTACATCCTTTTTTAGGTTTAAAAAGTTCAAAGTTTCCATCAAGTTGGAAAATATAAAAAATAAGATCACTTTTTGCGAAGAGTTATAAAATAGTCCATTCAAATTGAAAAGGTATAATAAAGTAACTGCACAGTATTATCTCCAACGGATTCCAATGTAATTTCCCACCTGCAGCGCACCGGACTGGTCAAACAGCCAAACACAGGTGAACATCACGCCGGTATGGCACTCATCTCCGTACAGCCATACGGATTCGTTACAGTAAAATATATATTCATGCAAATAAGCTCCCATGCCACAATGCCACTTTGCCGATTTGTGATTACATATGTGGGAGGGTGTGTGTGTGTGGGAACTTGTCTGTGTGAGCCCCGTGGAGTTGACCATTTGATTAAAATCTCGAATCTCTCGGGCCGGAAAACTCAGCTAACGTGTCATTGTTATTGCCGACTTTATTTATACACTTGCACGGGGAAGGGTGATTTGACAGATGTTGGATGGTTTAATAAAAAATGTTAATTTCTTGACAAATTACCCTTATCATTTCTTTTTTTTCAACCAGCTCCGATATCGCCGAGAAAATTGCTGATAACAAACGACGACGACGCGATCTTTATGGCTCGCTTGCATAATGAGAAGCTGTCATTATGACGTGATGCCATAATGGCGGCGCGGTTTCGATTTCGCGCGAACGCGCATAAGAAAGGAAGGAAAGAAAACAAATTACCCGGTCATGATGGCGGCAACTCGCTCAATTAAAAAGGTTGTTCAAGGTGATCCTCAAATAACCAGGTTTAAACGCCAATAACAGCCGGTCAAGTCAATTTTTGAATGCCTTTTAAACGGTTGGCAACACTGCCAGTTGTTTTTGAGCATTTTTTTGTTGCCATAAAACGTGACAACCCTGATGAAGCAGATTTTCTCACATAGACACACGTGGTGACATCCGCTGTGTGTGAGCCAGGTCAATGTCTGACGATTTGCAAATTAGAATGGAAAAATTTCCATTTGAATGAAAACAAACATGGCGGGTGGAGCTTTCACACGTGCGGAGTCAACGACAAATCAAACCGTTCGTCAGCTGTGAAAATTGCCCCAATTGCATACATTTTTGGTGTAGAAAATCGACAAATTCCACCAAGCTCAGTAGGCGGCCCGGTTGGCAACTCAGCCACCCTCGGGCAGTGCAGCCACCTTGGATCGTTTGTTTTTGCTCTTTTTCTGTTTACATTTCGCACTTTTCACTGAGCAAACACGCGTTTGACTTTTAAATGAGGAAAGGGAAATTTTAATTGATGGCGCATAATTTTATCGCACCCTGAGTTGAGCAGCTCAAAAATTGTACAAATAGCCCTCGTACCAATAAAATAATAAAACCAATTATATATCTCGCAGATAAAAAGAAAAGTCCCGCCGCCCGATCTCGACAGCAAATATTTAACCCTTGTTAAGTCGATTCCAATTAGCGTCGTTTAAGTCGAGTCGAAAATCCATCATGTCGTGGAATTTTTCAAGCAGCAGTGAGTCAAGACAAAAGGGAAAACTGGGCCAGTGTTGCCAAAATTCATCGTGTTTACTCGGTCGCGTAAACGCCTTCCGACTATTTGGAAGATATTTCGCAAGACTTTTGTTGGGAAACTAATCGTGTGGCGGTAGATTTTATCTGACTAATGCTGCTGCCGGTGTAAGATTGGTTGCATTTAATTGGGTTTAAGCCGTGAGGTATGGGTGTTCGTGCGAATCAAGGGGATGGAGTTGAGGTGGGGAAAAAAAGTAGAAGTGAGCAAAAAATGTTGAATGGTTCAATGCACATGCAGACAGACATGGAATTTAAGCGTTTTGTTGTCGGTGAAATTGAATGAGATGATGACAAGTCTGGAGTATTTGTTTTTAAACCATTTTTTCAACGTTTTGCAAAAAATGTCAAATTAAAAATATATAAAATTCAAATAACAACACGCAAAAAATATTTTGTAGAATCAGCCTGTACGAGGTTTGATTCAACAAAAATTTTATTGAATATAATCATCGCAGATTTTGCGTTGACACAAACCTTGATTTTTTTAATTCCACAAAAATCTTTTGTTGTTTTGAAAAAGTTGCTTTGACGTTTAGCGTTGATTCAACAAAAATCTTGATTTTCAAATCAACAAAACGTTTTGATGATTCAAATATGCCTTATTTTTCTGCGTGAAGCCATAGTCTCAACCAAGCTTCCCTGCACCGTGCGGTACACGCGGTTCAACTGTACCTCGGGTTTGCTTTGCGCCTGCTTTGTTCGGTTTACACCCGTACCCGACTCACACGAACCGAGGGTATTTTGGTTCATCGTACCAGCGCACCACGACACTCTCGGTTTGCCGCGTCGGTTTTTTGTCTGGCACTCACCCATGGCATGAACCCGGTATATGAGCCAAGGTGCTTCACTCGTCACGAGCCGAGGTACGTGCCGTGGTACGCGCTGGCGGTACAAAACGGGTTCAATACCACGACACGTACCACGGCACGCTGTGTTCATGCCATGGGGGAGTGCCAGACACAAAACCGATGGGGCGAGCCGAGAGTGTCGTGGTGCGCTGGTACGATGTACCAAGATACCAATACAAAAATGGGTTCAGGCACGTACCGAAGCTAGAAAACCAAACCCGCGGTGTGCGTTGGCACTCTGGCGCATGGGAAGCTTGGTCTCAACATTTGAATGAAAAAAGTGTTTTAAAATGCATTTTACACCTGCCCAGTTGTTTTGCAATCATTAGTTTTCAAAATATCCAAGTATTGAAGAGATTTTTTTTCGTCGTAAAAAAACATTTTGCGGTGCTGTACATTGGAATTTCACAAAAAATTTAAAAATATTTTGATCGATCACAGACATGCTAAATATGATTTTAAACGCAGGAAAATGCATTTCTAATGGTTTTCAGTTTGCTAGACTTTAAAGTTTTGAAGTTTTTTGAAATAATATTTTTTGCTCCCTGATTTTTCGGACTGTCGGGGGCAAAAATATTTGCAACGGCCTAACTGTTTTCCACAAAAAATCGAATTCTCAAAATCCGTATTTTTTTTTTATTATTGGCAAAAACCTGCATTCCGTGTATTTATTTTTTTTTCGAAAAAATCCTCATTAATACCTACAACCTTGTCAAAAACACTGAAGCAATAAAAAAAATCATTTAAAAGTTATTTACAGATTTTCGAAGATTTATAAGCCATTTTTGTATGGGGACCATCCATAAACCACGTGGACACTTTTTTGGGAATCTCGAACCCCCCCCCCTCCTTCGTGGACAAATGTCCATACAAAAAACCTTTTTTGTATGGAGCGTGGACAATCGCCATACCCCCCCCCCCCCCTAAAGTGTCCACGTGGTTTATGGATGGTCCCATGAACAGCTGCCAAAACTGTGTGGAGGCTTTGATGGGTGAACCAATGACACAAAATTACTTCTTTGGTCATAGGGAAGGTCCCCACAAAGTTTTAGCCAAATCAAAATATTGTACGATCAGATCCTAACTGGACTCGGTCGTTGGAAACGTTGGAAATGTCAAAACCTCTCCCCCCTCACTTCGTTTCACCATCCAGCTGCAGCCTTGTTGGCAAACAAACGGAGCACGCGGTCATATCTGGAGCAACATTTGAAAGGGGCGGTACGACATTGCTTTTACGGCCTTTGGTCCCATTTAAACGCGTGTAATGAAAGGCTGTAAGAGCAATGTCGTACCGCCCCCTTCAAATGTTGCTCCAGATATGATGGCGGCATCAAGCCGGAATTAGGGGTGATCTTATGGGTAAAAATGAAACTTTTTTTCAAGAAAAATAATATTTTTCCGACCGAATAAAAAATTTGCGAGCATGTTCAAACTATTATTCCTGATATCGGAAAAGAGATTTAAAATCACAATTATAATCCATATTTTTTCTATGAATTGAACTTTTTCACACCGATTGGGAACCCCTAGGTCTATCCACGACCATTTTCAATGACCGTGAGAAGATGCCAAAAAATGCAGCTACCTACTAACTCCACAATGTATACAGTCATGCCTCGGTTTAGCATGGGATTTTGGTTATATGGGAGAAATTGGCTATAATCGTTCAAAAAATCATGCAAACATAAAAATTATAGCGTTTTGGAATCGGAATGATGTCAGCTATCCATTGTAAATTACATGAAAATTTTCACAAAAATACGTATTTTTCGTGTTTTGTCATGCATTTCAAATGTCATACATTTTTTTTTAATTGCTGAAAATTGTCATAAAACTAAGTAATTTCTAAAAAATACTTCAAATTTCAGTTTTTTGCAATATGGGTATCAAATGATCGGAGTTTATTCCTACATTTCGAGTGTAATAACAACCTGTTTTGAAAATACTAGAAAAAATCACAAAACTACGTATTTTTGAAAAAAAAAACACATAAAATTTCAGTTGGGTAACAAATGATCGGAATTTTTTCAAACATTTCGAAAGTAAGAAATTTTGTGTATTTTTTTAGAAAAATACGTAGTATTGTGAAATTTTTTAGTATTTTCCAAAAAATAATGTAATAGTTTTCGAAATTTATTGAATTTTTCGATCATTTGATACCCATATTGCGAAAAACCGAAATTTTAAGCATTGCTGTTACAACTTTCGAAATTGATAAAAAAAATCCCATCGTTTGCTATCCATTTTTTTTCAAACTGAAATTTTGAGTGTTTTTTTTCGAAAATATGTAGTTTTGTGAGTTTCTTCAAAAAAAATGAAACTATACTTGTAATGTATGAAATATCCCAATCACTTGATACCCATATTGAAAAAAAATGAAACTTAGTTTTGTCATGCATTTCAAATGTCATACATTTTTTTTGAAAATGCTGAAAATTGTCATGAAACTAAGTATTTTCTAAAAAATACTCCAAATTTCAGTTTTTTGCAATATGGGTATCAAATGATCGGATTTTTTCCTACATTTCGAGTGTAATAACAACCTGTTTTGAAAATACTAAAAAAATCACAAAACTACGTATTTTTGGAAAAAAAAACTCACAAAATTTCAGTTGGGTAACAAATGATCGGAATTTTTTCAAATATTTCGAAGGTAAGAAATTTTGTGTATTTTTTTTAGAAAAATACGTAGTATTGTGAAAATATTGAGTATTTTCCAAACAATAATGTTATAGTTTTCGAAATTTATCAAAATTTCTCGATCATTTGATACCCATATTGCGAAAAACCGAAATTTTAAGCATTGCTGTTACAACTTTCGAAATCTATAAAAAAAATCCCATCGTTTGCTATCCATTTTTTTAAAACTGAAATTTTAAGTGTTTTTTTATGTAGTTTTGTGAGTTTCTTCAAAAAAAATGAAACTATACTTGTAATGTATCAAAAATCCCAATCATTTGATACCCATATTGAAGAAAAATTAAACTTTGAGTATTTTTTCGATCGGATAATTGCTGTGTTTTTGAAAAAAAAAAAACTCAACATTTTAGTTTTTTACAATACGGGTATCAAACGATCAGAATTTTCTCATACATTTCGAAAGTTATAACACAATTTTTTGAAAATACTCAGTTTTTTTTTCATAAAACTACGCATTTTTGAAAAAAAAAAACTAAACAAAATATTTTTTTTTACAATATGAGTATTATTAATCATAATTAATAAATGATCGGATTTTTTTTAAACATTTTCAATGTAATAATTTTTTTTTGAAAATACTAAAAAATTCACAAAACTGCGTATTTTTTTAATTTATAGTATTTAACGATTTTAGCCAAAATTCCATAAGCTCTATGTTTCAGTTAAGCACTGGGTCGTGCTTAACCGAAGCAGCTGAACGAATCAAAACCGGGGCAGTGTAAAACCGAAGCGTGCAAAACCGGGGCATGACTGTAAGTAAAATGCATTTCTGGGTTTGGTGGAGAATTACTCAAATCAGCATAATGCAGTGTATTCTGAATAGTTTTCAATCGTCTTTGCATTAAAAACAATAATAATTACAATTTATAAAAAAAATCCTCCCTTGATTTTTAAGGAAAATTCAGGAAGAGGGCATAATTTGAAATAAAATTTGCCATGGCCTAACTCGACAGCCTTTTTTTTTCGTACATTTCTCTATGGCTCAAAAGTTGCGTTTTTATCCCCATAAGTTCAAAAATGAGGATTTTGCAAAATGTAATGTGTATGAAAAAAAGTTAAAAAACGCCAAATTCTTACAACTTTGCCGAAGACATCAAACTGGTCAGAAAGTTCCTTTCAAAAGATACCGATTTCCTAATATTTTTGTACTATTATTGTATGGACAGTAGAGTGACATTAAAAAATGGATTTAAGGGATACCTCCTGGCACGATTTTTTGCCTAAAATAAGTAAGGGAGAGTGTGGAGACTTGATCTCCGTGTACATTTGATTTTTAGCTTTTATCTCGCTAGCGTGTCGTAAAAAATCATTCTGTGTTTTAGATAGTTGTGACCCAATTTCCTTGTACAAAAAAAGGATTTTTTAAATGTTCAGATTGTGTTACACACATTTTTATAAAATGAACTTGAAAAAATCACCGAAAGATCTTCTTCTTCGTTTTTATATGCATCAAAAACAACTTATATTTAATCGACATATTTCTTTTCTGCACGAATTGTTCGATAAACTTATCAACTAAACAAAGATTTCGTACTTGACGATATGACTTGACTTAACGTATGATTATGATCAATTTTGGTCTTAATACGAATATTGAATGTTTTTAAATATTTTCCATATCACACATGTGCAGGTTCATCCCGAGCAGACGGAAATAACTAGGGAATAACATTTTTTTATATTTAAAAATACTATGCCAATAACATTTTATGTTATTTATAACAAGATTTGTTATTTATAACAAGATTTGTTATTCGTCGTTATGATTTTTTTTTGTTATTGGATTGTTATTGTAATTACAGACTAATAACACTTTTAGTTATTCTTCGAACAAATGTCTGTTATTATTTTTTGTTATTTTAACAACCAATCCGATCATCCTAATAACAGTTGGCGGTATTCTTCCATAACAAAAAATGTTATTCCCGAGTTGTTTTGGCTTTCAACCAATATCAGACCAATAACAAATTTCGTTATGATAACATAATTTGTTATTAAACTCTTATGCAAAAATGGATTTTTCAAGAAGATTCCATAACACTCTCTGTTATTTTAACAGTTTTTGTTATTGAAATGGCATGAATTAAGTTATTACCGTCTGCCCAGGATGTGATATTACTGTAATTTACAGAAAATCAATAGTTTGGATGAAAATTTTGAAGCGGGTTCAAGTGACACCTAAAATTTTGCATTAAAAATACAAAATATCCATTAAAAACGCTTGTTGAACTTTTAAACAGCTTGAACCAAAATATCGCTCATAATATTCCAAATAAAAACATAAGCATTTATAATTTTCAATGATGATTTCACCCTTGTTCGACCATCACCGGAAGTAACGAAAGCATAATTACAGCCTTGCACAGAAAAAAAACAATCACATCGGAAGCACCCATCAGAAAGCTGTCCAAGAATTATTCCATTACAAACCCATCCAACCCATTACACATCGCGTCCGACTGAGTCACAGGTGCTACACAAAACGATATTGCACAACGCGGTGGCCCATCGCAAAAGTGTATCACTGGACCGGAATAACACCAAAAAAAGCTCGATGAGGGAAATAAAAGTGAAAAAACACACAAAACCATCATTACCATGAAAATCAAATTGCAACTGCCGAGCACAAACTTGTGATTGAAGATCTTGCTCAGCTTCATCGCGCTCAGCCTCCTTCTTCTCCTCTTTGTCGTCGTTTCTCGTTTTGATCACACTTGCAATTTCGCGTTTTGATTTGTTTGCTTGAACTTCCAAATGGCACTAGTTTTCCACTTTTTATTCTATTTTTGTTGTCACATCCATTTCCATGTAATTTTACATGCTTTCACATGTTCTCTGAACTCATAGAACACCCGAAATCAAGCGAAACCTACTGCGATGCTCACAAACCCCTCCGACGATCGTTACCGCGCGCAAGCCGACAAAGAACTGCCGGACGATTCGGATAGGTCGGTCAGCCGGACGGACGGGCGAATGTCGAGCAAGAGGTGCAGCTCACCTGTCGGTTGATGATGATCGCGTGCATAGTTTTGTTGTTATTACTTTTTTGTTTGCTGGTGTTTTTTCACTCATTGTTATGAGCGGAGCGGGAGCGAATCGTGCACGCAGACATGTTCACCACGTGTTTGGTGCGTAGTTTTTTGATTTTTTTTTACTTTAAGACAGCATTGACTAGAACAGCATAATTAATGTATGTTATGAGAGGGT
Organism: Culex pipiens pallens; assembly: GCF_016801865.2. Taxonomy (NCBI): domain Eukaryota; kingdom Metazoa; phylum Arthropoda; class Insecta; order Diptera; family Culicidae; genus Culex; species Culex pipiens. Next base: position 180,215,544 of record NC_068938.1, on the reverse strand, counting down.
GTAAGTTAATGGGGGATTTATGTTAAAATGTGCAAGAACTGTTGAGAAAGGAAAGTTTATGCTTCATGCTTGAAGAAATTTCTCTTGGAAAAATATGATCAGCATGATGGTAAAAAGATCATGGATACACCCGAGTCCGTAATACTATTCGCGAGGGTAAAATTCTCACACACGCACATCAACACAAAATTATGTTCATTTCTTCATTCAAATAGTTCATCCCATTGGATGGCTTCTCGCTGTCTTGCTATCTTGTCGCACGTGCAGTTTGGGCCAAGTTGAGTTAAGAACGCCTTTTTTTGCAACTCACAATAACCCTAAATTCAATTCCAATCCTGAGATATTCAATAAAAAACGGAAAAAACTCCGTTCTTCATATGAAAAAAGCTGCAATCTTGTCGTGAAATCTTGAAACACCCTTAAAATTGATGTAGGTGTGACAACTGGCCAAAGGGATTTCAGGTAAGAACGCGTTTGACACACGTACATGCCCGACTACCGTAAACATTTGTAATCATAACTCGGGACTCCGGCAATCAAATTCAGCCAAACTTCGGGGCAATGCACAGAATGGTCAACCAAACAAAACGTGTTTGGTATTGTTTACATTGTGTGCTCTCGTTTTTGTTTATTCAAGGTAGTGGTGGGCAAAACCGCTCATTTCTGTGAGCCGCTCATTTTCGTTCGCTCATTTAAATGAGCGGCTCTTTTGAACGGCTCATCCGCTCATTTCGCTCAAAGTCAGAAAATAGACTGGAATGAACTGAAGCATCTGCTCAAGATATTTAGAATTTTTTTCAAACGACCAATGGAGTGTCCATGAGTGTCACACTTCGTATAATTTTTGTTGATTGATAATTCAAAAATATATGTTTTCATCGCCCTTATTCAGAACAGATTGGAAATCGCCCATAAAACATAAAAACGTCGATTTGCTTTATCCTTTTTTGGAAAGCATTTCAAATATAAACGTAGAGGTAAACAAACTTGAGTTTTCTTCAGAAGCGAATCTTTTCAATCAAATTATTACTTTCAATTGCTAAAAGTAATGAAAGTAAGCTGAATTATCGTTTTGATAATTATCTTCCCATATTTTGTGAAACAATAGATTTAATTTGGTGTTCAGTAACAGGCATATTTGAGGTAGCGTTTTGCTGCACTCACAATAGTCAAATAGTCTCGAAATGCAGTTTTTTGTTTAATAAGAACAACTTTTATTCATGACAGCAAATGAATGATCAAAACATTCGTCAAAAAAGAAGATCTGAAAAAATGCCTTAAGAAAATTATTGATCAATTACTACAAAAGAGTACCAAGTTTGTGTGATGTGCTGTGGTAAATTACATTTTAAATCATAAACGGTTCAATACTAGCATACGAACTATGTTCGAATGCGTGTAACAACTTCATGTACATAACATTTGAGAAATCTATCGATTTCTTCATAATGAGATCATGCAACATCTGGTGACAATCAGCTGATTCAAAATCACAGGCGCCCCGACAGGCTAGCAACAAGCATAAAGTGCGCCATAATGTTGGAAGTTGGAACATGAAGCGACCGGTGAGAACCTAGTTTCCCCTCTTTTCTCCACAGCACCGTCACCACCAGCGCGTGGAAGAACGAACCGAACGAGAGCGAATGAACGAGAGCGAAATAACGAAAGAGTGAGCGAAAACGACGCCGTTCGACGACGCGGTTCGACGACGTCGACGACGGCGCGAGCGACGCTAATCAAGCGCTCCGTTCGTTCTTTCCGTTCATTCGCTCCCGCTCATTCGCTTTCGTTCGGTTCGTTCTTCGACTCGCTCTTTGATTTGACGGATCTTTGAAAAGAACCGGTTCACAAAATGAACCGCCGCTCATTTTTTCTGAGCGGTCGCTCATTCGTTCTTTAGCTTATTTTTATGTTTTAGATGAAGCTTTTTCTATGCATTTTCCTACGTCAAAGCAGCAATTTTGCCATACAAGACTCCATGAAATTTTTGGCAACTGGTCATACAAAATGAGAATGGAATTGTATGAAATTCTGTAACTTGAGAAAAAAAACTCTGATCGATTTGGTGTCTTGGGCAACTTTGTAGGTTATAATGTGAGCATTTCGGAAAAATAGATACCTGCGAAAAATACGCATTTTTTAATTTAATTTTTTTTCAGCAAACCAGTGAAACTAAAATTCCCAAAATATGTAGGCGACTCAAAAAGACATCTTATGAGTTATAATGCGTGGTCCAGATATGAATTTATGAAAAGTCGGTTTTTGTTGAAAATATCAAAAACCTAGAAATTTTGATTAAATTAAAAGCAAATTTGCGATAGTTAACTTTTTGTACACCTTTCAAAAGAAATGCTTGATTATTTAATTTTGAAATTAATATTTTTAACCCTCTAAAACCCAGCCTTGCTTCTAGGCGGGTTTTGATCGCAAAGTGAGCAATTTTTATCTTTAAAAGCATTTGTTACATTAGCATATGTTAATGTTATTTTTTACCTTTAATATATTTCAAAATAAAGTCAAGAACATTATTGACTTTTCGTAAGATTTTTTAAAGTCACTTTTTTCTAAAAAAAATCATAGCTTGGTTAAACAATGTTTGACCTATTTGAAATTTTCTGAAAATATTCACATTCTTTGTCTCCTAAAACAAGTTAAAATATATAAAAATATTTTTCTTTTGAAATCAATGTTGTAGCAACATTAAGTGATTTTAAAAACCAGCATAAATAATCTTCCGTGTTTATTTTTTTTCGTTGTAGTTCTTATGCATACACGCAGAATAATGTTTTGTAGAATCAGCCTGTACGAGGTTTGTTTCAACAAAATTTTTGTTGAATATAATCGACAAAAATTTTGCATTGAAGCAAGCCTTGATTTTTTTTTTTTCAATAAATCCGATTTGTTGATTTCCACATACCATTTGTATAAGGGTGACAAAAAATGACAACTGCATGTTTTAACATTTAAATATTTTTAAACTTACAGATTTTATCAAGGTTCTGAAAATCCTCATACGGCCTAAAAAGGCTTTGTGCCAATTTTGAGCCAATTTGGCCAAGGTTTAGTGATCGCTTTTGATCGTTGAAGTTCGTGTGGGAAAGTTCGCTAAATTTGCACCCAAAATTCAGAGTCGAGAGAATCGTTTCCTAAAAATCTTTGAGGGCTCAGTGCTAAAATCGAAAGAATAATGCTATCAACTCACACCATCATAACAAATGTGCATTCGTTTGCATTTTAGACCACGTTTTCCACTTTTTTATCCATCGAAACCGACTACTTTATCGACGTCATTTTGCTGGGCGAGATAGGACGCCGTCTATTTTTAGACGATGACCAGATGGCAGCACGATGTAACGCCACGTCCCTATTGAAACAATAAATCTCCAACAAGTATCAAATATCGACTTCTGACCACCCCTTGGTCACCAAGCCGTGGTGGCCGAGGCAGTTAAGTCATAGGGCAATTTTGTCAAAGATGTCTGGTTCGATTCCCGTAGTGGACAGTTTTGTTTTCTGTTTCGATGAACCTCGAGGAAATAATTCTCTCGCCTATCTGGAACTGTCTTCTCTGTGTCCGTTAATAGTACCATTATTCTATCGACTCGAGGTCATCATTCTCTCGAGCGCTTCCCAGTTTTGGGTGTAAGAGGAAAAACATCGCTTCCGAATTCAGCCCGCAGGTGGCGCAGGTCTCGTTCAAAATTCGATTGCCAAAGGAAATTAGATTCTCTATAATTTTGTTGAAGAAAGAAAAACGCAAACTTTTGATTCAAAATGTCTTTTTTGTACATAAGAAAATCACCTAAAAAGTGTCAACCAGATTAAAAATGTAAAAAAAATATTGGCTGAAATTTCAAAGAATTGTTGTTAGAGGTAAACAACTGAGTAAAACCGAGTAAAAAAGGTTAAAAACATAAAAAATAATGCCCAGTGGAAGGAAGGGAATGTGTTCATCGAACCGTATCTCAAAACTGACCACCACTTTTCAGAACTCTCCAGTTTGAGTGGTGAACATCAAGAATTACCACACCAAGCAGAGGGAAGTACATAAAATACACACACGCAGCTCATCAACACTCGCACAAGTCACTGTCACGGTGACGAGGTACAGCAAGAGCCATGACGATCGGATTAGGTCAGTTGATTTATTCATGTTCTGTGAGAAGACAATTGAAATCGGTTAAAATTGCGAGGAGTTATGATTTTTCGAAAAAAGTGTTTTTTTGCGAAAATCGACAAAAATTGCCATTTTTCAGACCACCCTAACACGCCGTAGATCACCTTAATGGACAAACAAAAAAATACGGATCTAATTATTTTGGCCAGAGAACCCCTAGACAAATTTTGAGCTCGATCCGAGGACTTTTGTTTTTTTCCATGCTGTTTTCGTGGGGAATTGCTTTATCCCTTTTCGTTTGCAATTTCTGTAAGTTTTTTTTTTAATTTTTTCTTACTCGTGCTAGTGCCTTAGTTAAAGAAATAATTGTTCCAAAATGGATTATGATGCAACAAACAGCTGAAAGAAACTCCAAAACTCTGTTATGTACTTCAAAATAACTAATTGTATCTTAATTACTCACCAAAAACAAACGAATTGAAAAAAAAAATAGATGACGCTTAATAACGATACTATTTGTTCTTCATTAAACAAATATTGTGTTTTAACCAAACAAACTCTAATTAATTTATTGGAAATGTTGGTTATTCAAGTGTACTGTAAGAAATCTTTATCATAAAAGCAAGCGGATCTTAGAATTTTCAATGTTAGAAAGCTACCAAGCGAAAAAATCAAAATTAAAATTCCTATCAGTAAATCTTTTCATTTCATTAAAAAATTAAACATTTTTAGTATAGTTGGGTATTGCAAAGTTTGGCAATTTCACTAACGATTATAATGCGTGGTTAATTTTAGAGATTAATATTGACTGGTATTTTATTTAGACGAATTTTCCTAAAATTGGGTAAATATTTTGGATAATTTTAATTAAATGCTGCAAAAGTTAAAAGTAATGATCAAAGGTAATGTAAAAGTGTTTTAATGTTATTTTTCTTTCTGTCTGATTTTTGTATCGACCGTAAATCACCTTTTGGTGATTTACTGAAAATCTTTTGAAAACTTTGAATAATTGGTGATTTTTTTTATTGTCCTTTAGGTATGAGCTCTTTATAGCGTGTAAAAATTTAAATAACATGCCATAGTATCAACAACAACATTTGAAAAAAAAATACGTGTTTCAAAATGCATTTAGCACTAGTTCTAATTTTTTGCAATCATGAGTTTTCAAAAAATGTAAGATTTGACGACATAAAAAAAGCGAAAGAAATTTTTTTCTGTACTGCGTATTGCAAATTTACAAAATATTAAAAAAGATTTTTAAATAAAACCAAGCATCCTAAAAATGATCCTAAACGCAGGGAAATGCATTTCAAATAAGTTTCAGATGATTGCAGTTTTTTAAAAATATATTTTTTTGTTGAGCAAAAACTTTCAAAAATTTACTATGTGAAATTTAATGTACTTTTCCAATATGCAATAACCAAAGCAATAATTTTAAAGGGTAGTTTTTCAAAATAAAATTATTCATTACAAAGTTGTATTCAAAGTACAATTCGTAAAATCGCAATAACTCATGATGGTTACAAACAAACCCCATATATTTTTATATCAAAATTGTTGTGATAATGAGCTCTGCAACTTTATATATCATTGTTACATTCTATAAACTAGCTCTGCTAAGTTAGCAATAAAATAAAAATTTAAAATGATTTTTTTGTTGCAAATAAAAAAACTGGGTTATTGCAGAATCAAAAAGTAGATTAAATTGGCCATAACATAACGTGTCTCAAATTAACAGTCGAGTAATAAAGAAATGTCAGAAATTTTCCAACTTACTTTGTATTTTTTTTCGATGAAAAGTACGTTTTTTTGGAATTCTCAGTACGCTATCAAATATGGCGTTCAATTTTAAATGAAAGTCCCTTTGACACCAACTTTCCAAACCACCATCTTTTAAGGCTTCAAATTATTGAAAAACAAGTCTTTTTTCTAATGTTCAAAAATGAAAGGGGTCGGATATTCGTGATCAGGGTCAAAAGTTACCCCTTCGTTCACGCAAATCGAAGGGGGTCGGTGACTTTTCCGATTTCATGTGAGTTGGTGGAGAATAACCAAATGAAAGCGAAATTTGGATTATTAAAATTTCACTCTATTAAAATTAAAATCATTTATTGATCAAATAATTAAAAATATTCACAGCTAATGAAAATTTCTTTTGCACATGTTTTCAACACTTCACACCTTGAATTTTCCACTCGCTTTTCCCATCCGTGGTTCTATCTTTGTAAGCCCCAACCCAGCTCACCGTGGGGGAAGCCCTCAAATAGTGCTGGAATTTGGTGTTGTGAATGTAAAACTGTCCCGGTTCCGGCACACTCGCCTTCGGCACCCAGGTGAACACGTAATTTCCGTTGCTGGTCAGCTCGGACTCGAACAGTTCTTCGTTGAGGGTACGGTGCCGAAATCGGTACTCGTTACCTTTTTTGATGAGGTTCCATTTTTCCGACACTCCAAACAGCGAAACGTGGCGGCGATCTCGGTCTTGTTTTTTGTAGCTTTGCGTGAGAAATGTTTTGTGATATACATTTTGGATCGTGACACATCCCGTTGGGGGGTTTGCTAGCCCGGCTGGAAGTTGAACCAGAACTAGCAACAGTAAAATTTTACCGATCATTGGAGATGTTTTTTTTCTGACTAATGTGAGTTCAGTTGAAGATTTCTTTATAACTTTTTTTTCTGTATACACAGCTGATTGAGTACACATTTAAAAAAATGAGGTAATATTACATCTGTGAAATGTCACATTTTCAGTCTAAATTGAGGTAAAATTACATAAAAAAGAGGTAATATTCAACCTTCCAAAATTACACCATCCAAGTTTACACATTATTTTTAATGTGTACAAACTGAAACAATGTAAGAAAATTGTTTAAGTTAAAGGAGTGTGTCTGACTTTGTCTTTATTACCGGGATTGTTAAGTCAACATGGTTAGCTATTTAAGTAACACACCCAAGTAGCATTTGGCAACATGATAAATTTGACTAAGTCCAGATTTTGTTTTGTTTTGCTGTAGAAATATAGAAATGTAGAACAATATTGAAATCAAAAATCCCTAGATGCAGTTCAGCCCAACCATTTGCCCTTTCATCAATTCATCCGTGGCTCATTGGCAGTGATGTCAACCATCGCGGCGCTCATTTTTGGTTCGCGGCTCATTTTTCGTTTGTGGTGCTTTTCAGTTACGGAATTCGACAAAATGGTGTTCGAAGCATTTGTAGAACTCACCAACAGCAACATTTCTTCAGAACATTGTATAGCTGTAAAATTCATTCGCAAAAAGTTACAAGAAGATTTCAGACCTCAGGACCAATGGTTCGCGATGCTTTTGTTTGCCTTACGCATTTTTGGTTGTAACTTTTTTTGTATTCATCAAAAATTAACACTATGTTCAGCAAAGTTGTACGATTTGGTGAGTTCTACAAGTCCTTCATACACAACTTTGTCAAATTCCGTAACTGAAAAGCACTACAAACAAAAAATGTGCCGCAAACCAAAAATGAGCGTCACGATGGTTGACATCACTGCTCATTGGTAGAGGCAAGGTGTGAAGATCTGAAGGTACCAGTCTAGAATCCCGACAGGAGCACTTTAGTTTTTTTTGTTTAAAAAGTTTTTTTTTGTTTCGTTCAAATTATACGTCAACATAATGGCAACATCATGACAACACGACAAACTACTTTACCGACATATTTAGACAAACAAATTGTTTTTGGAACTTCATCGTAACAAAGTTGAAACAAGCGGCTAAATGTTGCCATCACAACATTTTCGTGCGCTTTTTAGGGCACCACGAGTGTTCTAACTATGTTGTGATAGCACATTTTGGGTGTTACGAAATAGTTGCATTTAAGGATCCGCAGCAAAAAATGTTACTTGGGAACGGATATGGTTCATGCTAGACCTCAAGAGTTTACTTATAATGGAAGTACAGATTTGTAAAATATTTGATATTCATTTGATTTAAGCAGTCGATCGAAAAACATGCTGCCGTTGTGCTCGTTGAATTAACCGTTTTGCATAATATTTTTTATTGGACATTGAAATATACGTCAGCTTTTGTATTGAACTGAAAGATCTTCACATAGCACCGTGAAAAATACGTTTTTTCGGAATTCTGAGTACGCCATCAAATTGGGCGTCTAATTTTACATAAAAGTCCGTTTGACACCAAATCTCTATCTCATCACCGTTTCAGGCTGCAAATTATTGAAAAAAGCATTTTTTTCCAGGGATGAAAAAGAATGGATATTTTAGATTATATTTTAGATTACTAAAAATATATTTTTTGCAATTCCATCGTGAAACTACTTACTTTTCCTGTCATTCTTGAACAATGAAATAGCCTACTTTTCTGTACCAAAAATAACAGAATCAAATAGCAACACTTTTCAAAATAAATGCTGAAAAGTTCTACTTTTCAGCACTCAAATGGGTGCTGAAAAGTTGAACTTTTCAACACTTGTTTCGAAAAGTAACACTTTTCAACATTTTTTTGATTTAAGCGATTTATTGATAAAATACATGAAAATTTGACATAAAATTTCACTCAATGGGTGTTTTTCGGAATTGCAAAAAATGTTGTCGTTGCAAAACTTGATTTTTTCAACACTTTTCGTATTTATCCAACTCGGTGAACCTCGTTAGTTAAATGTACGACTCGTGCTGAAAAAAACCTCTTTTTGCAACTTGTTGCATAAACTACTATTTTCTACGCAAATTTTGTTCTCAAACCCTAATGAAGAAAAGTGCTAGCCAGTTCTGATTCGAAGAAAAGTAAATAGACATTTGTAGCAACCCAAGTTTCGGCTACAAAACATTGAATCACAACTTTTTATAAAGTTATACCGAAATTTGAAATGTAAAAAGCTCATGTAGACGAGAAATTTTATGTATGAATTCAAAAAGGTACCAGAAGCTAAATAAAACAAAAAAGGGTACCTTGCAACTTTTTCAGTAGCATCACACAATTTAAAAACAAAAAATCCCAATTGTTCTCGCGAGATAATTTATGGGGCCTTCCACTAAACATGAGATAATTCGGTGTAGAAACTCTTCTCGTTTTAACGATAATATGCGTAAAAACAATAGATTATCACATAAAAAATTGTCTTGACGCATGTGGAAAAGTTTCTTTTAATTACATGTTATAAAATAGTGCATTCATGAATATAAATTCACGCACTTCTCCTTAAAATTGATTAATTTTTACATTTGAATTTATGAATTTGCCACTCGTACTCCCAACCATGGCAGCCAGCGTATGCTCCAATCCACAGACCAACTCCCTTCGTGTACAGACAGTGATTAAACTTCTTATTTTTGATGTGGAAGAATCCGCGCGTTCCAGCGAACGAAATGCTCCAGGTTGCGCCACCGTCGGTAATCTTCGACTTTGGTACCCAGGTGAACACGTAATTGCCATTGAAGGTCTGCTGGGACTCGAACAAATCCTCCTTGAGCGAATCATGCGTGATCCTATACTTGTCACCTTCCCTCGTGATGACCCATTGCTGAGCTATCTTGTCGTACGTTATATGGCGGCGATCGGCGTCGTGTTTTGTAGAACTGATCATAAATCTGTCGATCTTACGATTTCTGATCTCCACACATCCCACTGGAACTGATTCCAACTTCACTAGTACCGGAACTAGGACCAGAACTAGCCACAATAGAAGCTTCCAATTCATTGTTGGTTGCAAGTGTATGACTTGTGACTGAATCAAATGACGATGGAGCTTTTATAGTCCGAAAAGTCAACAGAATTTTATTTATATTTGTAATGTTCCATTTGTTCAAATAATCATGATAATGCATCCATTGTTGGAAAAATACAAAAATACAAAAATACAAAAATACAAAAATACAAAAATACAAAAATACAAAAATACAAAAATACAAAAATACAAAAATACAAAAATACAAAAATACAAAAATACAAAAATACAAAAATACAAAAATACAAAAATACAAAAATACAAAAATACAAAAATACAAAAATACAAAAATACAAAAATACAAAAATACAAAAATACAAAAATACAAAAATACAAAAATACAAAAATACAAAAATACAAAAATACAAAAATACAAAAATACAAAAATACAAAAATACAAAAATACAAAAATACAAAAATACAAAAATACAAAAATACAAAAATACAAAAATACAAAAATACAAAAATACAAAAATACAAAAATACAAAAATACAAAAATACAAAAATACAAAAATACAAAAATACAAAAATACAAAAATACAAAAATACAAAAATACAAAAATACAAAAATACAAAAATACAAAAATACAAAAATACAAAAATACAAAAATACAAAAATACAAAAATACAAAAATACAAAAATACAAAAATACAAAAATACAAAAATACAAAAATACAAAAATACAAAATTACAAAAATACAAACATACAAAAATACAAAAATACAAAAATACAAAAATACAAAAATACAAAAACAAAAATACAAAAATACAAAAAAAAACAAAAATACAAAAATACAAAAATACAAAAATACAAAAATACAAAAATACAAAAATACAAAAATACAAAAATACAAAAATACAAAAATACAAAAATACAAAAATACAAAAATACAAAAATACAAAAATACAAAAATACAAAAATACAAAAATACAAAAATACAAAAATACAAAAATACAAAAATACAAAAATACAAAAATACAAAAATACAAAAATACAAAAATACAAAAATACAAAAATACAAAAATACAAAAATACAAAAATACAAAAAAAAAACAAAAATACAAAAATACAGAAATACACAAGAACACAAGAACAACGAAAAATGTTAATCACTTTTATGATTATTTTTTTTATTTGCAATTTATTTCAGCAATAGTTTGCATTGAAAAACCACAATTTAACATTCATTAAGATTGAAAATTCTCCACTCGAAGGTGCTGCTATTGCACTCCGGATAAGCAGCCACCCAGTCGCCAATAATTTTCGCGTACAAGCAGTGATTAAATTTCACATTTTTAATGTAAAAGTATCCATCCTTGCTGGGGTAAATTCTCCACCAAGCCCCACCATCGTTGATGATCGTTTTAGGAATCCAAGTGAAAATATAGTTTCCATTCCATTTTTGCACCGATTCGAACATCTCTTCCTTTGTGCCGGCGTGCTTTATTGTGTACATGTCGTCCTTCACCTTCGTGATGATCCACGGCTCGCCCCATCTGTTGAACGACACGTGGCGACGATCCTTGTCATGGTGGTCAGATTTTATTAGCGCACCGGAATATGTCAATTCACGGTTATGGATCTTCACACATCCCGTTGGAACTTGGGCTAAAATAACGCAAGTTAAGTTTAGAATGAAAATTAAGGTTCTTACTCTAAGCATGGTTTGCTGATCTTGCTTACTGAACAAAGTGAAACCTGATCTTTGTTTTATACTGCTTTTTACTATTTTTTCTCATACAAAAAAATAAATCACCTGTTCAAACCACAAAGAAGAATTCAGTACAAACAAAACAATGTCAATTGATAGTTCTTTGTCCATGTGTTCAATTTTATAACGCCTGATTTTTCATAGGGATCATCCATAAACCACGTCGACACTTTTTTGAAATCCCAGACCCCGCCCCCCCTACTCTCACCCCTCGTGGACAACTTTTTTGTATGGAGCGTGGAAATTGCTGTCAAATGTGTGTTCGATGTTGTGCACATAACAAAATCGCAAATCATGTTTGATATCATTGGTTTTAACCAGTTTTAATCAATGATCAAAACAAAGCCGATCGCATACTGTTTTGAGTCAGCTTGGTCTCTCTGCGCAATTGGTCTCTCTGAGCCATTGCTGTATTGCCTGATTTGAGTGAGAGAGAGAGAGTGCAAAAGAGAGACTTTACAGTAGCGAATAGTGTGGAAATAACGAACGGTAGGAAATCTTTAGATCAGTTTTGCGTCGCGTTCGATTTGTGCTCGCGAGTGAATGGGTCTTTTTCTGAGCATTCAAGACCCTTGGCTTTAGGTTCCTTGGCCGACAAAAATCATATTTTATGGGAGGAGGATAGAGCAGTCAAAAAATTAGGACTTTCAAGATTTCAGTTCACTTTCGCAAAAAATATGACTTTGTGTCATTTTAACTGGGAAAACGTAAAAATAATAACGGTACTAATATTTTAAATTATATTTTCACAAAAAAACTGTAACCATCTTGGTAACAATGGTATTGAGGCTGAAATTTTTTTGATAGAATTTATTAATCTTTGCACTTTAAGTTGGATTTTGTCCGTGACGGAAACTTTTAGAGGATTTGTACCAGCCGTATTGTACTAACTTATTTTCAATGTAAACTTTAGCACTTGACAATCCTCCATTCATATTTGGCGGTATCGCACGACTCATAAGCCGCAACCCAGTCAGTACCTCCTTGCGTAAAGAGACAGTGAGAAAATTTAACATTTTTTATATGAAAGTACCCTGGATTGCCACTCTCCGTTATTTTCCACGACGCTCCTCCATCGTTTATGAGCGACTTTTTAATCCAAAGAAACACGTAATTGCCGTTGAACTTTTGCTGAGACTCGAATAATTCTTCGCCATGCTTATTGTTCCTTATTCTGAAGTTGGTCCCCTCAGCCGTTATGGTCCACCGCTGCGGATCCGTGCAGAACGATACGTGGCGACGATCCGCGTCGTGAGTTGATATGGAATGGGCCAGGTATCTACCCTCGTGACGGTTCTTGATCGTGACACATCCCGTCGGGACATCTGCCGCCAGGGCCACTGCTAGTAGAACAAGTGCCAGAAATAGAGATCGTAAATTTTTCATTTTTGGAAAAAACTGCTTTTGATCGCAGCCAGTGTCGATAACAATCTTAAGTTTCACAAATTTATTTTCTTTTTATACGGGTTTTGCTCTATAGTTTTCAAGCCGATCAATAGTAATACAAAGTGCAACAATTTATTTTTTTATTCAGCTGTTTCTACCAAACAGTGCAACGCTGGTTTAAGAATTCCAAATCCAAATCTTTACAGTTGCTGTATTTGCTCTTACTACGAGATTCATTAAATAGATTGGATACTTTGTAATCACTTTGTCATTCAAAAATCACAGTCAAATTGTTCGCTCTATAGCATTTCCTAGGCGTTCTCTAATGCGAGATTCTCGAAACTAGGTGTCCGAAGGCTTGAAACGGTGAAGCAACTCCTAACCAATTTTTACACCAAAGCTTCCATCCACCCCGGGATTTGAACTGACGACCTTTGGATTGTGAGTCCAACTGCCGTCCAGGTTAAACTGGGGCCAACATTTACTTCCCCATCCGATGGAAGGCATGGTCAGACAAATCCCGTCTCGAAAAATGCACCCGGACCTTCTGGGATCGAACCCAGGCCGACTTGGTGAGAGGCAACCACATTCACTCCTACATTACGGGTCCCGGTCAAAAGTTTTCTATATTTTGCTTTTTTGAACTTTGTTAAAACGACCTTCAGTTGCTGAGGCGAAGATTTAAAAACAAAAAAAAAAATGTGTTTTTGGTCTCACTCAAAAACCCACCATTTTCTAATGTTTATATAACGCCCCGTTAGAAATGTTTTGCCAAAATCAATTTTTTGGTGGCTATATCTTGAAAACGGAGCACTTTATAAAAAAAAACTGTAAAGTTCTTTTCGATTGTAAATTAAATTTTACATTTATAAAATTACGTCAAATTAGCTTTGCATAAATTGAATTTTTTCCAAAAATCACTATTTTTACAAAAAAAAAACATATAAAAAAACTAAAAAAAAAAGATTTTTAAAATAAATGCAATTTTTTTCCGTGTACCTATTTTTTCTGAATAGTCTTCAACAATACCTACAACTTTGCCGAAGACACCAAATTGATCAGAAAATTGACTCAAAAGTTACAGTTGTTTGAATATGTACGTACCATTTTTTATGGACAGCTGCCAAAATTTTATGGAGAATTCTATGGGTGAACCAATAACACATAATAGCATAGGGGTAATTCTCCGCCAACTCACACAGCAGTTGCCTCGACCCCTCTTCGATTTGCGTGAAATTTTGTCCTAAGGGGTAACTTTTGTCCCTGATCACGAATCCGAGGTCCGTTTTTTGATATCTCGTGACGGAGGGGCGGTACGACGCCTTCCATTTTGGAACATGCGAAAAAAGAGGTGTTTTTCAATAATAACAACCTCTTAGGACAAAGTTTCACGCAAATCGAAGAGGGGTCGGGGCAACTTTTCCCGATTTCGTGTGAGTTGGTAGAGAATTACGCCGAAGAAAAAAATACAAAAAATAAAAATTGGCGAAATCGGCCGATTTCGTAGAGAGTTGCTCACTAACCAACCAACCAACAAATCAACCCATTAGTGTTGAAATTGATTCTCTAAAAATTTCATGAAGAAAGTATTGTGCTATATTGCTCCTGTCAAAAGATACAGTGTATTTTTGGCTTGGAAATTACGTTTTAGACCAGTTTTGAGCACGCTGTATCTTTTGACAGGAGCAATATAACACAATACTTTCTTCATGAAAGTTTTAGAGAATTTTCTCAATTTCAACGCTATTGTGTTGGTTTGAACAAGGGGTTTCCAGCATCGTGTCAGACTGGTCACTAATCCGGAATTACTTGGAATTTGAGCAAGTAATTCTGTAATTCCAGATTTACTGAGTAATTCCGTAGTAATCCTGGTAATTCCATGATTCTTTTTTGTGAAAACATACTTCGGAAAATAATAAAATAATAGAAAATAACGGTTCAAAAGATAACATCGATAAACCATTTATGATTATATTTAATGCCTATTAATATTCATGTAAGATACCATAGTTATAGCTAGTACAGTATCAATAGGATTTTGAGTAAGTAATTCAGTAATTCCAGAATTACTTCGCAATCCTGTAGTAATTCCTGTAGTTCTGGAATTACCTAGTAATTCCGTAGTAATTCGTGTAATTCCATAGTTATTCAGTAATTTGTGTATTTCCCATCAATACAAGTAACTACTAGTAATTCTTTAAAGGTAAATCGGCAGAATGCATTTTGCTTTTCCTTGCTGCCTTTTATGGTTGTAAGAAGTCAAAATCAGTTGTCAAACTGATTGTTCGATGATTTCCAAGCAGGACGTAAAATTTTCCCAGGTTTTAAGTTTCCGGGAAAACGGAAAAAGTATTTATATATTCCCGGGATGTTTTTGAAAAAGTAGTAAAATCTATGTTTTCTTATATTTGCTATATTTTTAAAGCTTTAAATTTATAGAATTAGCTCAATACTAATAATAGCAATCTTAACAAGGATAGCAGTTTTTAGATAGCTTAAACAATTTTTTGTTGTTTTCTGTTGTGCTTTGAATTTTATATGAACCACATTTCTAATTCAATTTAATTAATTATGTTATAAATTTAATTTTTTATTTATACAAGAACATGACCAAAACAGCTTACAAAATTGGTTTAAGATGTCTAAAAAACAAAAATGGCAACAAAGAAAATAGTACCAATTTATGTTAAATTTTAGAAAAGCTTAAACTTATAAATTGTAATACTAATGTAATTTCCAGGCCAAATAAAGATTTTTGTTTGATTCCGGGAATTGGGTCCTAAAATGAAGCTTAGATTGCTGATATTATAGTTTACAGCGATAAAGCTTATTTTTCTGAGTACAATGACCCTTTGTACGACCACAAAGAGTTTGAAATAGATTTTTAAATCAATTTTAAAAAATTAGCCTCGCGGTCCTTCTTGACAGAAAAGCTCCTACTTGACAGCTCGTTCCAAGGAGACCATAGTTAATCCATCGAAAAAATGTTGTCTTGCCAAAAAAAAATTTTGCATTAAAATGAAAAAAAGTGATCAGAAATGGTTTTTAATCGTGTTTTTTACCGTTGTACATAAAAATTGACATAGGGCTTTAGTACCCAATTCCCGTAAACATATAACATATAAAATCCCAGGAATTTTGTGCCGGGAATTGGGTACTAAAGCCCTATGTCAATTTTTATGTACAAGGGTAAAAAACACGATTAAAAACCATTTCTGATCACTTTTTTTCATTTTAATGCCAAATTTTTTTTTGACAGACAACATTTTTTCGATGGATCAACTATGGTCCCCTTGGAACGAGCTGTCAAGTAGAACCTTTTCTGTCAAGAAGGACCGCGAGATTATTTTTTAAAAATTGATTTAAAAATCCATTTTAAACTCTTTGTGGTCGTACAAAGGGTCATTGTACTCAGAAAAATAAGCTTTATCGCTGTAACAAATAATATCAGCAATCTAAGCTTCATTTTAGGAACCAATTCCCGGGTTGGACGCACTGTTGCCAAGCACGTGGTTTTGTGTATTTGACAGCTGTCAGTCGATCCAATTCCAAAGCCTTTTCGCAATATGCTGGAAGCTAGGCATTAATTCCAAGTTATTTTTATAAATTTGAGCAATTCTGCGTGATTTCTGGAAATCCCAAGTAATTCTGGGAAATCATAGTAATTCGTGACATATTGCCAGTAATCCTGGTAATTCCATTCAGACTGGTCAGTAATCCTTGATGTTGGGTTTGAAAACTTTAGTGGAAAATAAAAATGATAAAAATCAAAGTGTGGACGCACCAATCGCTTCCAAATTTCGGGGAGTTTTTTTGAGGGCCAAAGCAACCGAAAAAAACATGTTCTGAAAAATCGACCTTCTCGAGCCGTCCTAATAGACATAAAGCATAAAAGCTTGTGTTTGTGTATAGCAGTGCGTTTTAGGGACAAAGATTTGTATTTTTTAGCGAAAAATTTTCAAAAATCACTCCGCAAAACGAGCCAAAAAAGTAGCTCAAAAACATGAGATTTTCTTACAATGTGACGTAAACAAAAAATATTGGGGTAATTCTCCACCAACTCACACAGCAGTTGCCCCGATTCCTCTTCGATTTGCGTGAAACTTTGTCCAAAGGGGTAACTTTTGTCCCTGATCAAGAATCTGAGGTCCGTTTTTTTATATCTCGTGACGGAGGGGCGGTACGACCCCTTCCATTTTTGAACATGCGAAAAAAGAGGTGTTTTTCAATAATTTGCAGCCTGAAACGGTGATGAGATAGAAATTTGGTGTCAAACGGACTTTTATGTAAAATTAGACGCCCGATTTAATGGCGTACTCAGAATTTTTTTGTTTGGAAAACCGCAATAACTTGTGATGTTTGTAAGCAAACCCCTTATGTTTATGCATCAAAATTTGTGTTATTGTCTGCTCTACAACTTTGTAAAACATTGATACACTCTAAAAAAATACTCTGCAAAGTAAGAAAAAACACGAAATTTTAAAATGAAAAATTTTGTTCTAAATGAAAAAATAACCCTTCTGGGTCAATGAAGATTCGAAAAAAACACCAAACTTTGCTTAAATTGACATGTCCAACAAAATTACAGTCGGGTTACAGAAAATGGAAGAATTTTTAAAACTTTTTTAGTGTATTTTCGATGAAGAATACGTTTTTTTTCGGAATTCTGAGTACGCCATCAAATCGGGCGTCTAATTTTACATAAAGTCTCTTTGACACACAATTTCTATCTCATGGCCGTTTCAGGCTGCAAATTTTTGAAAACCACCTCTTTTTTCGCATGCTCAAAAATGGAAGGAATCGTACCGCCCATCCGTCACGAGATATCAAAAACGGACCTCAGATTCGTGATCTGGGATAACAAAGTTTCACGTAAATTGAAGGGGGGTCGAGGTAACTTTTCTCGATTTCGTGTGAGTTGGCTCTTCGGGATCCACGTGATCAAGTAGTTACCTTTCCAGCTCTGCTCGGACTCGTACAGCTCTTCGTTCAGCTTTGCGTACCTAACTCTGTAGCTGGATCCAAGTTTTGAAATTTTCCACTGTTCTCGAAACTTTTGATGCGTAATATCTGAGATTGACCGATTTTTATTTATTGGTAATGTATGCACTCATAGACCGTCTGTAAATATTTCACGCAATTTTATAAAATAGTACAATTTTCAATCAAAATTCAGCACTTTTCAATCGCCCACTCATGCCGCCAGGTATTACAACCCGCATCAGCAGCCATCATATTATCCACATTTAGGCACTTCAAACAGTGGTTGAACTTTTTATTCTTCAACATAAAGTACCCCGGACTGCTCTGGTAGATGTGCCACGAAGCACCACCGTCGTTGATCAACCTTTTCGGAATCCAGGTGAAGATGTAGTTCCCGTTGTAGCTTTGGACGGACTCGAACAAATCTTCCCCGAGCTCTTCGTGCTTGAGTTTGTAATGGTTGGGATACTTTTCGTCCTTGTAGATGGTCCACCGTTCCGGATTTTTTGTGCGGGACGTCACATGGCGTCGATCGGCATCGTGCTTCAGGTCGGACTTGACCAGATATAAGGCCATCTGGTGATTTTTAAGCTTTACACAACCCTCGGGAATTTGATCAGCCAGGACAGCTGGGAATAACATGATCATAAGACACAATATCATTGTACAGATCCTCATGGTTAGTTCTTACTAGCATTATTCTGAATTAGCTTCATATTTATAATAATATTCTGTTAAGAGATGATGCATAAACTAATCAATTACAGACTTATGTCGCAAGCATCTTGTTTTCACTCCGTAGATGCATTTTGCTGGAAGTAGTTGTCGTTATTTGATCAACTGGCAAGTTACTTTTGCAATAAAACATGTTTTACTTTGTAATCTAGCAGGGATGTAGGCTTTTATTTCAGATTTTGATTAACACCTTGAAGATGATTCAATTTTCCATTTGAATTCGTTGCCTTCACACTCTTTGAAAGCGCCTATCCAATTTCCATACGGCTTCGAATGCAGACAGTGTTCAAATTTTTCATTTTTTATGTAGAAAAACCCTTTTTCATCACTTTCGTATATGTACCACCCTCCACCGCGAACCATATTCTTCGGAATCCACGTAAACACGTAATTCCCATTATAGTACTGTTCAGACTCGTACAATTCTTCGCCTAGTTTTGCATTTTTTATCCTGTAAAGATCTCCAAGTTTCTGCAGCATCCACGGCTCGGCATATTGGCCGTACGTGACGTGGCGTCGATCGTTATCGTGCTTGCTAGAGGTATCGAGATAATAACCACAAACACGATTCTCGAACGTGACGCAGCCGGTTGGAACCTCTCCTGCCAGAGCAGCATGGACCAGAACTAGAATTGGACCAAATAGTTGGAAAATGCTCATGTTAAGTAACTCCTGCTTTCAGAACTAAAAAAATATTATTGAGAATCTTTGTTTAAAACAGCTAAATATTTTTAAATAACTTGATTTTGAGAATTAGTGAATGTATTGCTTTTTATACAGCTCATATGTTGACAATGTTAATAACTTCGCTATAAATCACAACACTTGCTTCAATATGCTCAAATGCAGGGCTGTCCAACCTATGGACCGTGAACCAGATCGGGTTCATCCATATAGTACGTCATGCAGAAATCAGACAAAATTTACATTTTATGTTTAAAATAGCGAATTATAATATGTAATAATTACTGTTGCTTTTGAATTCAAATATTTTTGTAATCCATCTGACGTTTTTAATTTGGGTTGAGTTTGTTTTTATTTTTCAAATCTGAATCAATATTTTTCAGAACCATTTTTTTAAATTGAAAAAAAATACACCAGAATACAAAATTAAACAAAACAAAATTTAAATTTCCAATGGTTTTGAATGCATTGTGGCCGCTGTAAACAATTTTCAAAGATCACGTCATGTAAACGAATGTAATCAATCCTTGAAAAAAAGGCAGTGTCCCTTTCCCTTTTTGATATCTGTGCCGAAACTGTCGAAGTTATTTGAAATTCAACCCTGTTTCCATTTTTTTTAATTAAAAGTAATATCAAAATTCCAAATTTCAGAATAGGCCAAAAACTTAGACCAAATTAATCGTAGTCCTACGCCATTCCGGTTATGTCTGTGACATAACTACAGTCGACTCTCTGGTTGTCAATGTCCAAGGGACCGTCGAGGAAGAGAATCATCAGTTTACAGAACGATTCATAATGAAGACTCGATTGAAAATATTTTTTTCTTGATACCAAGCTATGGGAGAGAATCATGGCAACGTCCAGCAAACAAAAACAAACTAATGTCAAACACCCTTCAAAGCTTCGTTTTGCAAAGAAAAATGTCTATGCAAGCCATAAGATAGTAACAATATTGACAACCGGAAGAGATTTTTAAAGCAAACAGAATCCAAGGGACCGTCGAGGAAGAGATCCTTCAAGCAAGAGAAAATATCGAGGAATAAAGCCAATCGAAGTATGCAGTTTGAAGGGACTGAAGAATTCATCGATAGATGGAGCAATATTGATATCAAGAAGATCGATAGCCAGAGAGTGCAGTTTGAAGGGACTGAAGAATTCATCGATAGATGGAGCAATATTGATATCAAGAAGATCGATAGCCAGAGAGTCGACTGTACTTTGACTTTTGAACAGGCTGGATTTGAGTACGGATTGAATCTCGTTAAGGATAATGATGATGACAATAATAACGAATTTAAATATTTTTTTGCTTCAGCCAACTAGACATTTTAATTTAACTGCCAGTTTGATTTTAAAAGAATAATACGATTAATTCTCCGGTTTTCCTCAGTTCAAGCTTCGGTTTAACATCGAAAATTGAAGTTGAACATTTTTGCAACCAATATTTCGATGTTTTGAAAAAATCAGTATTGATTAAAAAATTCATTATTGAGTCAAAGATTTTTAGCCCATTCTGGAATTTTCTGTAAAGTTGGCATTTGGTGTCCCCTAAAACTTATCAGAAAATGAAAAAAATACTAAAAATAGTTTTTTTTTTTCGTAAATCAAGTTTTAGTGACAATAAGGCCGTTGCAAATATTTTTCATAGTTTATGTCCCGCCTCACTTCTAAATCGGCCTGAATAATCAGAGGGCAAAAAAATATTTTTCGAAATACTTCAAAATTTTAATGAAAATGAAAAATGAATCAACTGACAACTAGTAAAAATACATTTGATGCTATTTTGTTTCATTGGTTCACCCATACAAGTCTCCATACAATTTTGGCTGCTGTCGATACAAAAATGGTATGTAAATATTCAAAAAGCTGTAACTTTTGAGTGAATTTTCTGATAAATTTGGTGTCTTCGGCAAAGTTGTAGGTATTACTGAGGACTTTTGAGAAAAAAATAGGTACACGGAAAAAAATGCAGATTTTTTAATTAATTTTTTTCACTTAAACTCAATTTCCCAAAATATGCATTTTTTTATTTTCGATTTTTTTTATGAGTTTTAGGGGACAAAAATCCGCAACTTTTGAGCCATAGAGAAACTTGGTCAAAAAATCTGCCGCCGAGTTATAAATTTTTGAGAAAACAGTGATTTTGGAAAAAATCGAAGTTTCATGCAAAAACAAGTTTGACATTATTTTTTAATGCAAAATTGAATTTGCTATCGAAAAGAACTCAACAGATTTTTTGATAAAGAGATTTTGAGATAGAGCCGCTTTAAGGAAAAGAAACACGAAAATTGAAGTTTTCTTAAACTCAACAAAACAACCCACCATTTTCTAATGACAATATCTCAGCAACTAATGGTCCGATTTTCAAAGTTAAAACATGAAACATTCGTGAAATTTTCCGATCTTTTCGAAATAAAAATTTTGAAATAAATACTAGCATTTCAAATGGGCGTAATATTCAATGTTTGGCCCTTTTAAAATGTTGGTCTTGATTTAAAAAATTTTGAAATTTTTTTTTTCGATAAGATTTTTTTTCATGTACCTATTTTTTCTCAAAAGTCCTCAACAATACTTACAACTTTGCCGAAGACACCAAATTGATTAGAAAATTTACTCAAAAGTTACAGCTGTTTGAATATTTACATACCATTTTTGTATGGACAGCAGCCAAAATTGTATGGAGACTTGTATGGGTGAACCAATGACGCAAAATAGCTTATTTGGTCATAGGGAAGGCCCCCACAAAGTTTGAGTCAAATAAAAAAATACAAAAAAAAATGGTCGAAATCGGCTGATTCCGTAGAGAGTTGCTCATTTTCTTGTGTTTATAATGAAATTTAGCATGTTTGAACTTCTCTGAAAACATTTGAAATTTCCATGAAATACCAATGTACAGTCCCACCAAAAGCTTTTTTTTCGCTAAAAAAATATTCCGTCAATATCGATATATATTTTAAAAACTAATGGCTGGAAAACAATTGGCAGCGTGTAAAATGCATTTAAAACACTTTTTTCATGCAAATGTTGAAACATAGGCCTGTAATTTTATTTTTTATATTTTTTTAAATCCCTCTCCCCCTACGACTTTGGTCAGAGCCGAGGGACATAAACTTCAAAAAATATTTGCAACGGCCTAAGTGAAATTAAAAATCACAAAAAAAAAGTTTATCGTGTATATTTTTTCAGAGCATTTCTTATCTATATCTGCAACTTTGACCAAGACACCAAATCGATCAAAAAAATCCTTCAAAAGATAAAGATTTTTGAATTTTCATACATCATTTTTGTATGGGCAGCTGCCAAATTTGTATGGAAAATTAAATGGACAAACAAATGATGCAAAATGGTTTCTTTGGGCATACCGAAGTTTTTTTTTGTCCAAAATTCCAAATTTATCTTAATACTTCCTGAACCATTCCTTATTGCTCATCAACGGCGTCTCTTGGGACATCATTTGGGTCAGCGATGGAACCTTTTTTTTTTATTCTCAACATCAAAAAGTTTAATCATTGCCTGTGGACCAAAAGAGTGGACGGCTGGGTTAGTGCTTATGTAAGCTGCTAGTAAGACAGGTAGTGTTGATGCTGCTCCGTTTTAAGGAGACAAGGGAAATTCTCCACGGTGTCCCCAAATAAGTTTCACCTGGAGTTGGATGGTTTAAAGCTAAAAAGCCATCGTGTGGATTGCAGTTTTGGTTATTAATACAAAGAACGGAACCCCGCCGTGAGCTCATCGCTTTCAAACAATTTCAGAAGTCCAGAATCTTCTCGTTGGGGGCAGATGGGAATCAAATAAAACACAGGAATTAATACTTGCAAAGTTCATTGCTTTATTTGAATTTCATCACGATTTTAGTTTCAACAGTTGTGACCTGTCTACAAAAATCTACGAATTACTCTGCCCTTAACCACACTGATCTATGTGCCATTCAAACATTTCATCATTATAATTGCACGGATAAGCGCTGATCCAGCTGCCGCCTTTCGCCATCAAACAGTGGTTGAATTTCACATTTTTTATAAAAAATTTACCACCTTCGGCCCTCAAAAAGTTCCACTGGGCAGCGCTGCCCTTGTCCGTCTTTGGCTTCCAGGTGAAAATGTAATTCCCGTTGTTATTCTTGTCCGACTCGTACAGCTCCTCGTCCAGCGTGTCCAGCTTGATCTTCCAGTAAAATTCACCATCCTTCACGATGTGCCACCGCTGGTACGGGATGCCTTGTGCAACGTGGCGTCGTTCTGAGTCAAAGTCGCTGGATTTGATCAACCATTCCCACCAGTGTGCGTTTTTAATCTTGACACATCCCAGAGGTACGTAGGCCAGAGCCACTTGAACAAGCACCAGAACCAAACTCAGCAGAACCGCACCGTTCATCGCTGTTTCTTTGATGAACTCAGCACAATTGACTTGGGAACACTTCTTTTATACCCTCTTTTGTGATACTTTGTTTGTTAAAAAATACAACTAATTCAACAGACTGTGGGGAAACTGCATTGGTATTGAATCATATGAATATTGATTAATGCAGTATTTTATATTGTGAAACCATTTTATTTTGTAATTTTCCGTTACTAACTGAAACCTTAACAGAAAATGAATACAGAAATCATCTGTTTTCACCATTCTTAATGTTTTGCCTTTCTTACTAAAGAAAGGTATAGGTTTTACTTTAAGGCAGGACGTCATTTTCATCTTCGTAAATATGTCAATTCAGCATGAATTTTAAGCGGAAAAATCGCCAAAAAATCACATTGCATCGATTTTCGACGCTCTATCGATTCATCTTGACAGAAATCGTCTATCTCCAACCCTCGAATTTTGAGAAAATAAATTCCGTGGAGGTCGAGTGATGTTCGTATGTGGTAAAATTTTGCTAAATTTTGTGTCGCGCCGTTCTCAGCTCCCATATATCCGATTTCGATTCTTCTAAATGCAGACGAAAGCTAGTGTGCCGAACCTGGGCGAGTTGCCGCGCAAATTTCGAAATATCCATCTGTTTTCGGATGCGGCCAGACTTTTCAACAAAATACACAGTTTTCTGAACTCAAAAAATCGTCTGAAAAGTGGGATGTTGAACTCAAAAAATTGAAATGTTAATGTTGAACTCAAAAAATGTTTATGTTTGACCTTGAATAAACAAAAACGAGAGCACGCAATGCAAACAATAACAAACACGTTTTGTTTGGTTGACCGTTCTGTGCATTGCCTTGAAGTTTGGTTGAATTTGGTTGCCGGAGTCCCGAGTTACAATTGAACATGTTTAGGTAGTCGAGCTCGTACCTGCGTCAAACGCCGTTCTGACCTAAAATCCATCAATTTTCAGGGAGTGCCAAGATAGCACGACAAGATTGAAACTACTTTCATGTGTAAAGTGACAAAAATGCACGGAGTTTTTTTTTCGGATTTCGTTGAATATCTCAAGATTGAAATCGAATTTTGGGGATCTGTGAAGTTTGACCTTCACTATCAGATGAGGCCTTGTGAGCCGGATAAAATGGCGTTCTTAACTCAATTTGGCCCAAAATGCACGTATGACAAGTTAGCACCACGGCGATGATGTGACGTAAGTGCCATTACGATGAAATGCTTTGGTAAAAAAAATCCTTTTTTTTAAAGATTTTTATGTAAAAATATTAATAAATTAAAAAATATTTTCATTTTTAAAATAAAAGGAATTTTTGTCAAAATATGAAAAAAGTGTGCTTTTATTTTACCAAAGGCGGTTAATTTAAAATTCATTTCTTCATATTGGCGCTTACGTCACGTAGCAAAATCAATGAAAACTATCGTTTTGTTTGTAAATTGCTGTTATAAAACAACACAAAAGGTTTGGAAATATATAAGATGCTGGCAGTAGCCGTAACAGTGGTGTAACTGATAAAATAGAGTTTTCATAGGGGATTTTGAGAATTCGTCATTTTTATTTTACTAAACTGGCTATCTCGGCACTGAAGTGACAAAAAACTAATTGATCAAAAAAGCAAAATTGTTAAGAAAATTGTTACCTACAAGAGTATGTTTTTGGTTTTGGTGCCAATTTTTTTAGATGCATTTTTAGAAAAATTGGTATAAAAAATCAGGCAAAAAAATTCAACTTAGACATGCAGTCAATGAAAAATGACGGCTTCTTGGTGAAATACGGGGAAATTTTAACGCCTTTTTCAAGGTTTTAGAACATATTTAGAATATATTTAGATATTTTTTTTATGAAAACAGACCAATTTTCAGTAAATCGCAAATCGCGAGTTCTAAACGATTTCCGAATATTTTTCCTGTTGAAGTCCGGGCGAGCCCGAATATTTCCACCACATCGCCTTTTTTGCCACACACTAGTGTCCATTAGGGCGACAAGAATTTTTTTTTTTGAAAATCTTTCCTCTGGTTTTATTCAGGAGCGGCCGTGGCTGACTGGTTACGGTGTTCGCTTTGTAAGCGAATGGTTCTGGGTTCGATGCCCATCTACTCCCAACGAGGAAGTTAATAACACATAAATTTGAAATGAGGAATATGAACGAAAAATCTAAGTCGCTCGAGGCGGGGTTCGATTCCCCGTCCTTTGGATTGGTTAGCAAAACCCGAGCAGACGGAAATAACTTGGGAAGGTCAGTTTTTGATGTTGTGAGAAGATCGAAATATGTTATTGGGATGATCGGATTAGTTGTTAAAATAACAAAAATCAATAACAAAGATTTGTTCGAAGAATAACTTAAACTGTTATTATGTTGTTATTGCAATAACAAACCAATAACACAGAAGGAATCATGAAGGAATAACAAGATTTGTTATTTTGTGCGGAGAAGTGGAGCAGCATAATAACAAAAAATGTTATTGAACTGGTTTGTCTCCATAACTAAAAAAGTTATTGTTATGGTTTATTTGTAATTTGCAAATAAACCTGCAGTTGCCATAACTCCTCTGTACTAGTCAGGGCTGCAGAGTCGGGTACCTACAAGCGACTTTGAATCCATACTTTGAAGACAACTCCGACTCTGGATGCAGGATATGACGTCAACGACGACTTCAGCTCTCCAAAAATACCCGACTTCACAGATTCCGACTCCAAGTAAAAGTTGCTGAAAATTAGATGAATCCGATGCAGTCTCCGAGGTCTCACTCCAGCTCGAACTTCAACGTCAGCTCCGACTTCCTGGCTCTGTGAAAATAATAACAGTTTTTGTCAATCATACTTCAAAAATGCTCAATAAATAAATCAATTCCGTTAGGGAATATAACAAAATTAAAAAAAAAATGGACTCTCAAAAGTTAATTTTATCGGATTAATTTCAGCTTTAACCCCCATTTCATGATGAAATAAATGACCCCGATGAAATTGGTCAAAATTATTTCATATTTCTAACCAATTTTAGTAAAATCCCTTAGAGGGTAAATCAAATAATTTAAAAAATCAACTTTCAAAATTTCAACTTTTTAGAATAATTTAAGCTTAAGGACCCCATTTCATGGCCAAAATAATGACCCCGACAAAATTAGACAAAATTATCCAAAAGATCTAAACAAAAAAAAAACCATCCACATTAACGACCCCCGGGTCTTTTGTGGTCTCTATTGCAAGTTTCTGCTCGAACCTAGGAGTCCGAAGGCTTGAATGGGGAGAGCACCCAAACCTCTTTTACTCCAAGGAACCTTCCACCCCAGTGTTTGAACTGACGACATTTGGATTGTGAGTCCAACCGCCGCCAGCGATTCCACCGGAGTAGGCTTGGTTTGGTGTGTTGTTTGTACTTATGGCATGGAGACGACTCCTACACCTGGAATGACTTAACGGCCTAACAACCAAGGCCGGGACCGACATTTTACTTCCTCATCCGATGGAAGGTTGCAGCAGATGGGAATCGAACCCAGAATCATCCGCTTACAAAGCGGACAGCGTAACCATTCGGCCACGCACTGCCAAAACTCTAAACATATTTAACAAAAAAATAATAATAACAGATTGTGTTATGGACACTTAGAAACTTTTCCATTTGTGAGATTTATGGTAATTTTATTTCTAAGTCAGTATACCGAACAAATAACAAATTTTGTTATTAGGAGAGTTTTTGAAATGTATAACATTTCCTCTTATTAGCACGTTATTAAACTTTTTCAATATAATATCATTTCAATACCAAATTTTGTTATTTTATCCGAAACTGTTATTTTTTTTCTTCGTGAAGTTGAACTTCAGGATAAAATAATAACACTTTTTGTTATTTTAACAGGATTTGTTATTGAAATGCCCGGGAAATGCTAACCACTAGGCCATGACGACTTGGTGAGCTAGGACTGGAATTAGGAACACTGTTACAGAGAGCGAGTTGTGGCGCTATAACCACGGCAAATAGTGTCCAGGGCATTCGTGGAAATACAATGTCCCATCCCAGAGGGTTCCGGAGTACCAAACCTTCTTAGCATGGTGCTCCCAACGAATACAACCAAATCTCGGAGCGTATGGTGGTGTGTCCCCACGCTTCTTCCTCCCCTGTCGATTCAGAATTGTGTTGTTGTTCGAACACTCAGTGCTCAAACTCAATCCAATTACGAGTCATCTCTGCGATACGGCTTTACGCAGTAGGCCTGACCGCTTTAACGCTTGTGATGTTTCAACGCATTCCGATGCAATGGCACACTGCAGATGTTAATAAATGACAAGAAGAGTGCTAGGCGTCATCTAACCTAAGGCACTCTCCAGGATCCCTTCGAAAGATTGGCTGCGCTAGGGTCTGATTAGATTAGATTAGATTAGATTAGAAATCTCTCCCCTGGTTTGATTCTTTAGGTAATAAAAAGTAACTATGCCAATTTTGACCCAAATCGGTTAGGGACCATCCATAAACCACGTGGACACTTTTTAGGGGATTTTGAACCCCCCCCCCCTTCGTGGACAATTGTCTACACAAAAATAAATCTTTTTTGTATGGAGCGTGGACAATCGCCATACCCCCCCCCCCCCCCCCCAAAGTGTCCACGTGGTTTATGGATGGTCCCAATTAAGGTTAAGGGGTCGCTTTTTATCGTTGAAGTTTATATGGAGAAAATCGCAAAAATGTTTGAGGAATCTTATTTTCGCCGGAGAAATATATTCAGAGGGTATCAAAGACGGCAAGTTTTTTATTGTCTTCCTAGTGGCCATGCATTCGATCCACACTGAGAAATAAAGTACACGTTTTAAAAAAAGTAATGGAATATGAAGACTTTCTGTAATTTTGCATTGTTGTTGCTCAGGAATTCAAAAACGTGGGTTTTATAGAAAACCCAGATGTTTGGGCATAAAAATATAGGAAATATTATGCCTTTTTCCATACTCTTTCCTAAAACTCAGTTTTAACTTGATTTCCAAAATGTTCAGCTAGAAACCCATACGGTTTGAAATCACTTTTCTTAAAGTTTAAGACATTGTGTTGATATGTATTACAATGTTTTTTTATCTGGTCATATAAAAATATAACTTTTAAACATTATCAACAAACAAAGCTGGGTATTTTATACATCTTGAAAAAACAAAATATCAGAGTATAACAATGATAGCAGAATGGAAAGTTATTCAGTCCAGTTTCAGTGTGACATAATTGTTCAAAATGAAAGGTTTCCCAAGAGTGTTTCTTTTCCTGGCAGTAATGACATCTGCTGCCCTGGCAAATCCTTGGGGCGGACCTGGAGCGTGCGTGCATTTGATCAACGTTTACTTGGAGAAGCCGCTGCTCAGCTCGGATTACAACCATGACGCTGATCGACGCCATGTGACGGTCCTCCGAACCAAAAGCCAAAACTGGGTCATCACACCGGACGAGAGATATCCGGACCATTACAAAATCAAGCACAAAAATCTGGGCGAAGAGCTGTTTGAATCGGAACAGAACTGGAATGGAAATTACGTGTTCACCTGGATTCCGAAGACGCTCATCAATGACGGAGGGGCCTCGTGGAAAATCATTTGGATCAGCGATGGAACGTATCTCATCAAAAACAAAAAGTTTAATCATTGCTTGTGGACCCAAGGAACGGATAACTGGGTTGGTGCTTATGCAGGCTGCGACAACTCGCATTATTATTGGAAAATTCATAAGATACCCTGTGCAATAGGAGAAACGTGAAAGGTACAATGAATAAAAAGTGCTGACCAGTTTTGGGTCACCTTCCATTTTTTCCTCAATAGATTCCTTCGAAACTATATATATTGTTTTAGTATTGTTTTCGAAAAGATCGCAAAATTTTCACGAATGTTTCATATTTTAACATTGTTAAACGGATCATTAGTTGCTGAGATATTGACATCAAAAAATTGTGGTTTGTTTGGGTGAGACTTAAAAAACAACAATTATCCTGTTTTTAATCCTTTGCATGGCAATGCCTCAGCAACTTAGGGTCGTATCACCAGAGTTCAAAAAAGCAAAATATAGAGAATTTCCTCAGCTTTTCAAAAATATTTGTTTCAAAAGTGAGCAAACATATGCACTACACAGCAAAACAAATCTGTGTAAAATCGCATGCTAAAGCATGCACTTCACCTTTGTGAGCAAAAGCATGTAATATTTTATGAAAAAACGTGTACACAAAAAGCATGTACTGAAGAAAAAAAATCAGGTCTGCTCATCCCAAAAATAACATCAATCTCGCCGCTGTTTTAATGATTGGATCAATGCCAATGTAACAATAGGTTTTCCGTACTCCGTATACTGTGTTAACTGCATACGATGTATGGGGAACCTAGAGCTACATCGGTGAAGAACCAACTTTAGACATAGCGGCGAGATAGCCGAGAGGGTTGGGGCGCGGATTTGGTAATCTGAATATGACTTTCGCCGGGTTGATGTTATTTTTGGGGTGAAGTTTTCTCATACAATATTACATGCTTTTTCTCACAAAGGTGATGTGCATGCTTTTTCATGCGATTTTACCATCGGATTTTTGAAAACTGCGACTGTTTTCAAAAAAGTTACCTCGAAATGGATTAAATTTGAAAACGGTGCACTTTATCAAAATTTCACTTCAGTACTTTTTAATTGCAAATTTGATTTTACATCGAAAAATGAAGTTAAAAAAAATTTTCGACAAATATAATTTTACCGTGTATCATTTTTTTCAGTGTAGTCCTTATCGATATCTACAACTTTTCCGAAGGCACCAAAACGATCAAAAAAGTCCTTCAAAAGATACAGATTTTTGAATTTCCAAACATCATTTTTGTATGGACAGCTGCCAAATTTGTATGGAAATTTATATAGACATGCTAATGATACAAAATGGCTTCTTTGGGCATACTCAAAAAACCACAAAAGTTTGAGTCAGAAAAAAAAAATTAAGAAAAAGATCGATTTCGTAGAGAATTGCCTAAACATAAAAGGGCTGTATAAGTGGGAAATAAAGAAGTGTAGTAAACATTGTTAGAACAACTAAATTTATGTTTTGAAATTTTTCCACATTTATCTGATTGCTATATCATTGTTTGACGATCTGAATCAATGTGCAATGTTTAAGCCATCTAACAAAACAAAGCAAGATTTGCATTCATTGACAAATAATTGACGAGTGATAAAACGAACTATTATTGCCCGTGAAATCACTGAAAGATTCAGTTAGAAAAGGCAACCAGACGTGCATTGGCACGCTCTGCACTGGCACTTCAATTTTAGCACTTACACCAAGTTCAAAGCATGCTACTCCAGCCCAGTGCTAGTGCTAATATTTAGCACTCCCATTTAGCACTCATAGATTTTTTTCCTTTTTAGGGAGTCTTTTTAATAAAAGTTCTCAAGCAAATTTAATTACCGGTCAACGGGAATCTATTACAACTGCAACATACCTAATTCCAGATTCTTCCATAAAAATAAATCTCAGGGTCCGCAAAATCTTCAGAATGTTTAAATTCAAATTTTGTACCCATTCAAATGCCAGCCTTGTTACGTCCATTTATGTCTCCAGGCCACCTGGAACTGATTTTCGGGTACTTCCAACGAACAACTTGATTATTCCATGAAGCTTATTATTTTGATTCCAGGACAATAATCTGCGTTGATTTAAAAAAAATTACGATTTTGCTAAAAGCAAAAAAAAAAAGTTCACCTTGAAGGGATCAGAACCATGGAACAGACCGAACAGACGGTAATAACTAAATTCATGCCATTTCAATAACAAATACTGTTAAAATAACAAAAAGTGTTTTGGAATATTCTTGCAAAATCCATTTTTGCATAAGAGTTTAATAACAGTTTATGTTATCATAACGAAATTTGTTATTGGTCTGATATTGGTTGAAAGCCAAAACAACTTTGGAATAACATTTTTTGTTATGGAAGAATACCTCAAACCGTTATTGGGATGATCGGATTAGTTGTTAAAATAACAAAAAATAATAACAAAGATTTGTTCGAAGAATAACTAAAATCGTTATTAGTCTGTTATTACAATAACAATTCAATAACAAAAAAATCATAACGACGAATAACAAATCTTGTTATAAATAACATAAAATGTTATTAGCCTAGTATGTTCAAATATCAAAAAATGTTATTCCGAAGTTATTTCCGTCTGCTCGGGAATTCAAAATGAACGGTCTTCAAATAGTTGCCCTGGCGTTACAGCTAGTTTCCACTGCCTTGGCCAACCCCTGGGGAGGCGACGGACAGTGCGTGCAATTGCGGAGCGTTTTCACCGACATGGACTTGATTAGCTCTGACTACACTCATGACGCCGATCGGCGCCATGTCGTTGTCCATATGACTAAAAACCAAAACTGGGTCATCATATCGGACGAGCGGTACCGCGGCTACTACAAGCTCAAGCACTACAGATTGGGCGAAGTGTTGTTCGAGTCGGTTCAGAGCTGGAACGGCAATTACATCTTCACCTGGATTCCGAAAAGAATCATCAACGATGGGGGTGCCTCGTGGAACATTACCTGGGTCAGCCATGGAGTTTACATTCTCAAAAATAAAAAGTTCGGACACTGCTTTTGGACCAAAGGGGCCGAAGACTGGGTAGGTGCATACGGAGGCTGTGACCATGAGGAGTACCAGTGGAAAATAAGAAAGCTACCGTGTGGAGTTGGAGAATCGTGAAAGTAAATCTGTCAAAAAAAACAACAGTTTTTTTTCGGAACTCTGCTAAAATAATAATTCCGAAAAAATCCTTTAAACCTCTAGACATTTAAAAGAGAATATGGTTACAATGGAAATACACACACTTCAATTGTCAGGGAGAGAGGTCGATGAACTTTGGACTCCAGATACTTATACACGGAGAAAAAAAGAGTTCCTAAAATCGTGAACAAGCGTTCATGAAAATGGGAACCACGAACAAAGTGTTCAAAAATCATGGTACGTTTTTCAAAATCGTACCATGGGATTGAACACTTTGTTCGAGGATCACATTTTCATGAACGCTTGTTCACGATTTTGGGAACTCTTTTTTCTCCGTGTAGGTCTTAACTCAAAGGAGTCCTTAGATAATCAAGGCCATTTATAATACCAGCAAAGTAGTCAACCATACTCGCTGATCCTATAGGGATATTAGCTAAAGTCAAAATCATACGACATCTTGTTTGTTACAGCGGTAAACACTTTAGCTACAACTCCAGGAAGTCTTTTGATAAAGGTGGAACTCGCAACTTGAGAGGACGTGATGGATGGAAGCGTTTAGGTGTGCGTGTTGATGGTATCGTGCATGTATGGTGAGTTGTGAGAGGGTAGTCAGTGTTGCCAAGTAAAAACTTAAGTCGGTTTTGAGTGAGAGAGATGCATGATATTTAAAGTATTCAAGTTGAAGTGAGAAGACGAGCGGAAGGGCGCTCGCAGTGTGCTGTTTGAAAGAGAAAGCAGAGCGAATGTAAAAAAAGAGTTGCCAGTGTTGCCACCGTCACCGCGAAGAGTACAGAAAAAGAAGACAAATGCTTACTGGATTGGGTTTGACCCAGTTGGCCGAACTCCGAAAAGCAGAATCGAAAATTCGAAGAATAATTTTATTGTAACATTGTGAACAATAACACCGACCAATTTAATTCCTGTGCATTCCCAATTCGAGGATAAGCATAACATCAAGTTTTGGCAGTTTTTTTGGTTTTGTTTTTTTTGCGAAATTTTTAGTGAGTTTGCATGGAGGAAGGGAGTGTGGACGAGCGACGTTCGCTGCTGCGTTTGTGCGGTTTGAGTGGCCGGTGGAGGTGCAGACGACGGGCTGTACTTCCGGAATGTCAAGGCAGCCGTCGAGATCATTAAAGATGGTGAGTTCGTTCTTTGTTGAATGTATTTGTGATTTTGCATGACAGAGAGTATGCGTGAGTAAAACTGGCAGCTGTGGCAGCGACATTTTTTTGTAAATAAGCGAGAAGTGAGAAATGCCATGAATCATTTTAAGAATATTGTGATTAATCATGATTGTAAGGAAGCATGAATGAGTACTATTTTTAACTTAAATTAAATATTAGTGCCACGTGAATAATATCAACGAAACAATTCAACTCTATCATTTGGATCGTGTATGGATGGAAGCATGAAAGGATTCAATTTTATTATTTTTTCATTGACCTATTTATTTTAATGTATCAATTTATTTTACCTTATTTATTCATTTCAATCTATCTATTTACTTTAATTTATCTTTGTATGCATCTTATATTTTACCGTAATCTGGGGTGAATCGGGACTACAGTCTGAATAGGGACAGCAGTTTCTAGAGCACTTAAAGCTTTTAAATTTGGAAATGAATGTACACATTTTGTTGGCCTGAGTCTGTTCTAACCGAAACCAACCAGAAAAATCAAAATATTGCGCTCCAACATGGTTAAAACTGCTGTCCCAATTCGCCCCATGTGTCCCGATTGACCCCAGTTTACGGTACATATTTTCCCCCACTTTCCATCTTCTTTTTTTCTTTCCTTCTTTCAAGTCGCGTAAATAATAATATACCGGTCGTTAAACGAGAATGTCTAACTTGAGTTCATGCGTCGCTTTTACGGATTCGTTCTCCTCTTACTCTGATCTTATTTTTCCGATAATTATAAATATAACGTAAAAGATAAAACTACCTATAACGACTTTGGCTTAAAAATGTACCATTCGTGATAGTGTCACTTTATTATTAACTGCTCGAAACGAAATTTTCAGTTACTATTGTTCGTAATTTTGTCGGTCTCGTAGATCACTATTTTCGGAACATTTCATCATAAAATCCTGCAACACGATGAAATCATTGTAAAACTCACTTTAAAATTTTGATATAATTTAGTCGGGAACCACAAAAAATACAATTTAATATATTGCTTAAATAGTAAAAGGAGGGAAAAGCCCTTCTCACAGCGTCGTTGCTCGGAAGGCACGCCGACGGGGGAATGAATGATAATTTGGCACCGCGTTCGAATTAAAACTATTTCTAAATCATTGATTGTGTGTCTTACAGCAGCCGGCTGCCTAAGACCTATAAATTTACAACTGATAAACAAATTACTTATGGTCGCATCACTTACCACGGTGAATCCTGACCTCATACCCATCTTACTAACCCCTCAAAACTCATGTGATACTTTGTCGGAGACGCAGTCGATTTGGCGGTCCCATCACTCAAGTATCGGACTAACATTCCCATCCACTTCCCCGTGTCTTACCACTGGTCGTGGCCGGCGTCGGTATTGATCAGCACGATAGGGACCTTTGAAAATTGCGAAGGGGTGATGATTGGTTCCTACTTTTCATCTGTGGTCCACGGAGCAATTTTTGGGGGTCCTGGTCAATAACGAAGTAGCAGCTACGGGTAGACACCAATGCTATGCTAACTCCAGGAAGTCTTTTGATAATTTAGACTTCCTTGGATTTGAAGAAGTAAGTGAGAAATGTACCGATACAAACAATTTTATGGATTTATTTTGCTTGAATCTGATTTTAACTCCTTCAATGTGCAATCAACCACAAGCTTCCAAAAGCCACTCGTATTTCTCGCCGTCACAATCTTTATCGCCGATCAGCACGGTGCCTCCCTTGGCCATCATGCAGTGGTCATATTTTACATTCTTGATGTGAAACTTATCTCCCCGCGCCTTAGTGACGATCCACTGGGCAGCTTTGCCCTTGTCCTTTTTCTCAGACTTGGGATTGTAGGTAAACACGTTGCCGTACTTTGTGCTCTTTTTCGACTCGTACAACTCTTCGTCCATCGTTTCCAGCTTGATCTTGTGGAAAGCGCCATCCGGCAGGATATTCCAACGACAGTTGTCTATTTTTTGCTCAGAATCCTTGTATTTTAGCACAAACTTTGGGCTGTGAACGCTCCTAATCTTGACACATCCCGTGGGAATCTGGGCTAGAGCTGCTGGAACTAGCACCATAACCAATCTTAACAGAATCGTGCCGTTCATTGCTGGCCACTGTTTCTTCGTTGAAAAAAACTCTACTGAATTATGCTCAATAGATTGGTCCAAAACTACACTGACTCAACCATGTTAAACCTAAAAGAAAATAGCATTAATTTATGCCTAGTTAGGGTCATGAAACATCTTTAGCTAGAAAAAATATAACTTTATACTCACCTGGGGAAAATTTATGGAGTATCAATGCTAATGTGAAGGTTTTGAATTTCAAGATTTTAATAATTAAGTCTAAATGCAACTATTTATATGAGTTTAGGAACACATTTTATTTAAAATTTCTCACACATTTTTAAATGCTTATTTCAAAATAAATATATTGCAAACATGCTACATTAGTAATAATTTAAATATAAATATAGACTATAGAGAAGAAAGCTTTGTACCACATGTTTGCATTGCAATATTTTGATTTTGTAATAATCTCCTGAACCACATAATGCAATTTTATCGTTATTTGAGATATTTTTTATTGTGTTTTTGTATTTTTGTATTTTTGTATTTTTGTATTTTCATATTTTTGTATCTTTGTATTTTTGTATTTTTGTATTTTTGTATTTTTGTATTTTTGTATTTTTGTATTTTTGTATTTTTGTATTTTTGTATTTTTGTATTTTTGTATTTTTGTATTTTTGTATTTTTGTATTTTTGTATTTTTGTATTTTTGTATTTTTGTATTTTTGTATTTTTGTATTTTTGTATTTTTGTATTTTTGTATTTTTGTATTTTTGTATTTTTGTATTTTTGTATTTTTGTATTTTTGTATTTTGTATTTTTGTATTTTTGTATTTTTGTATTTTTGTATTTTTGTATTTTTGTATTTTTGTATTTTTGTATTTTTGTATTTTTGTATTTTTGTATTTTTGTATTTTTGTATTTTTGTATTTTTGTATTTTTGTATTTTTGTATTTTTGTATTTTTGTATTTTTGTATTTTTGTATTTTTGTATTTTTGTATTTTTGTATTTTTGTATTTTTGTATTTTTGTATTTTTGTATTTTTGTATTTTTGTATTTTTGTATTTTTGTATTTTTGTATTTTTGTATTTTTGTATTTTTGTATTTTTGTATTTTTGTATTTTTGTATTTTTGTATTTTTGTATTTTTGTATTTTTGTATTTTTGTATTTTTGTATTTTTGTATTTTTGTATTTTTGTATTTTTGTATTTTTGTATTTTTGTATTTTTGTATTTTTGTATTTTTGTATTTTTGTATTTTTGTATTTTGTATTTTTGTATTTTTGTATTTTTGTATTTTTGTATTTTTGTATTTTTGTATTTTTGTATTTTTGTATTTTTGTATTTTTGTATTTTTGTATTTTTGTATTTTTGTATTTTTGTATTTTTGTATTTTTTGTATTTTTGTATTTTTGTATTTTTGTATTTTTGTATTTTTGTATTTTTGTATTTTTGTATTTTTGTATTTTTGTATTTTTGTATTTTTGTATTTTTGTATTTTTGTATTTTTGTATTTTTGTATTTTTGTATTTTTGTATTTTTGTATTTTTGTATTTTTGTATTTTTGTATTTTTGTATTTTTGTATTTTTGTATTTTTGTATTTTTGTATTTTTGTATTTTTGTATTTTTGTATTTTTGTATTTTTGTATTTTTGTATTTTTGTATTTTTGTATTTTTGTATTTTTGTATTTTTGTATTTTTGTATTTTTGTATTTTTGTATTTTTGTATTTTTGTATTTTTGTATTTTTGTATTTTTGTATTTTTGTATTTTTGTATTTTTGTATTTTTGTATTTTTGTATTTTTGTATTTTTGTATTTTTGTATTTTTGTATTTTTGTATTTTTGTATTTTTGTATTTTTGTATTTTTGTATTTTTGTATTTTTGTATTTTTGTATTTTTGTATTTTTGTATTTTTGTATTTTTGTATTTTTGTATTTTTGTATTTTTGTATTTTTGTATTTTTGTATTTTTTGTATTTTTGTATTTTTGTATTTTTGTATTTTTGTATTTTTGTATTTTTGTATTTTTGTATTTTTGTATTTTTGTATTTTTGTATTTTTGTATTTTTGTATTTTTGTATTTTTGTATTTTTGTATTTTTGTATTTTTGTATTTTTGTATTTTTGTATTTTTGTATTTTTGTATTTTTGTATTTTTGTATTTTTGTATTTTTGTATTTTTGTATTTTTGTATTTTTGTATTTTTGTATTTTTGTATTTTTGTATTTTTGTATTTTTGTATTTTTGTATTTTTGTATTTTTGTATTTTTGTATTTTTGTATTTTTGTATTTTTGTATTTTTTTATTTTTGTATTTTTGTATTTTTGTATTTTTGTATTTTTGTATTTTTGTATTTTTGTATTTTTGTATTTTTGTATTTTTGTATTTTTGTATTTTTGTATTTTTGTATTTTTGTATTTTTGTATTTTTGTATTTTTGTATTTTTGTATTTTTGTATTTTGTATTTTTGTATTTTTGTATTTTTGTATTTTTGTATTTTTGTATTTTTGTATTTTTGTATTTTTGTATTTTTGTATTTTTGTATTTTTGTATTTTTGTATTTTTGTATTTTTGTATTTTTGTATTTTTGTTTGCTTTTCGCATTTTGAGCAACACAATTATTTCATACAGCAGTTTATGCAATCCTGCTCTTGGAATTGTTGATTTATTGCTCCATTTAAAGAAATGTCTCTCTATCGTAATAAAATAATTATTCGTCATTTCGTCACTTAAATGCATTGGCTTCAGCATATAAATAACGAAGCTTGGTGTGTTACCTCAGTCAAAGTTTCAAACTGAAATAAAAACGATAGGAACAATGAAAAAAATACATTTCTTGCTATTAGCTCTAGCATTGTTTTCCGGGACCTTAGCTACGGTTCCAACAGGATGTGTTCACATCAAGAATCGTTATATTAGCCAATACTTGGTCGTAACGGTCACCCATGACGCGGATCGCCGGAACGTAGGCTACGGTAAAGTTGCACACAAGTGGACCATCTCAAAGGAGGGGGATTGGTACAAGATAAAGCACAAAGATCTGGGCGAAGAAATGTTTGAGTCGGTGCAGAATTTTGAAGGGAATTACGTTTTCACTTGGATTCCCAAGTCTGTCATCAACGACGGTGGCGCGGAATGGAAAATCTACGGATCCGGAAGGCCTGGCTACTATTACTTTAAAAACAAAAAACTCAATCATTGCCTGTACACCAATGAATGGTCAGTCACGTACAGAGTGAAAGCTTTGGGTGGCTGCTCGGAATGGAACTATGAATGGGAAATTATACCGGTTGGATGCTGAATCATGTTCAAAATAAAAGTGGATCATTTGTAAAAGCAACGACATCAGAAAATTTAAACATTCAATATCAAAATGCAATTGATTTAGATGACGTATCATGACATTTCCGTCACAATAAAAAAGTGTTATTTGAACATTTTGGAAAAAAATGGTTGAATATTACGTCTATTTCGAAGTTATCACAACATCAATTAAAAAAAATAGTGTTGTAAATAAGTGATCGAAAAAATTATCATTTCGACGCTATCTTGTCGCACCCGCCATTTCGACATTCCGAAAAAAAATGCGTTTTAATGTTTCCCCTTGAATAAACAAAAACTAGAGCACGCAATGCAAACAATAACAAACACGTGTTGTTTGGCTGACCATTCTGTGCATTGTCCCAAAGTTTGGTTGAAGTTGGTTGCTGGAGTCCCGAGTTATAATTACAAATGTTAACGGTAGTCTGACTTGTACGTGCGTCAAACGCGTTCTGACCTGAAATCCTTTTGGCCAGTTGTCGCACTTATATCAATTTTCATGGAGTGACAAGATAGCACGACAAGATTGAAACTGCTTTCATATGTTAAGTGACAAAAATGCACGGAGAAAAAGTTAGGAGATTCAATTTCAGGCATGATGAATAAAACGCTGAGAACTAAAAGTTTGATATTTCAACATCACTGTGATTTAAGTGAAATTGCTTAAAACATACGTAAGTTCACATATTTTGAGATGTTGTATTACACAATTCCTGCCACAAAATCTGTCAACATTACCGTGATTATCTGGTGATCAATACTAAGGCCATTACTATTCTCTATCTAAATATGTCATAAAATCAATATCTAGAAAAGGGCGAATAAGTCGTTTTCCGTAAAACTGAAAATGCAATTTTATTCGTTTTTTGTTTTAAATTTATTCATTTTAGGAATTGTTTCTTTATAAGACATACCCAAAAAATATATGTGCATGACACAATCAATCTGCTTGGTTTAATTCCTGCACGAGGTAGAAACAATTTTCCACTCATACTTTTTACTGTCGCAGTTTGCATAGGCTCCAATCCAGTTCGACAGCATGCCCTTAGCGTACAAGCAGTGTCCATATTTGACATTTTTAATGTGAAAGAATCCCTGCTCCGACTGGGTTATTCTCCAGCCTCGGCCTCTCGCTCGGTCCCTCGGGGTCCACAGGAAGACAAAGTTTCCATTTTGGCTCTTATCGGACTCGTACAGCTCCTCCTTGAGCAAACCGTGGGTGATCCTGTAATTGATGCCGTCTTGCCGGATGACCCAGTGCTGGTTGCCGGTTTTATCCAACGATACGTGGCGCCGTTCCGAGTCGTAGCTGGACGAACTCACCAGATACTTGTCCATGTGGCGATTCTTGATCGTCACACATCCCGTTGGGGCATGGGCCAAGGCCACCGGAGCAAGCAGCAGAACCGACCACAGTAGAAGAGCAGTGT
Organism: Culex pipiens pallens; assembly: GCF_016801865.2. Lineage (NCBI taxonomy): Eukaryota > Metazoa > Arthropoda > Insecta > Diptera > Culicidae > Culex > Culex pipiens. Next base: position 180,175,149 of record NC_068938.1, on the reverse strand, counting down.
TCATGGTTTTTTCCAACTGATTCCATGAAATAAATCTCAAGTTATGCTTCGTTTTTATACTGATTTGAAGGAACTATCGACAAGCTGGTAAAATAAATTGAGAAATTAAATTCTATAAAATTTCACAACCTAGTTTAATCAATAAAACTTCCAGTTACCAGCGTTTGTGTGTTGCAATTGGAATGTAACTTCAACTGTTTACACCACGTGAGCGGCTTTGTTTGTTACGTTGCTACATCATAGAATAATGCATTATTTACATTTACTTTTCTTTGCTTGACCAAGCAGTAAGTAAATGCTACAGTCGACTCTCTGGCTGTCGATCTTCTCAATATCAATATTGCTCCATATTTCGATGAATTCTTCAGTAATTTCAATCTGCATACTTCAATTCTCTTCATTCCTCGATATTTTCTCATCCTTGAAGGATCTCTTCCTCGACGGTCCCTTGGATTCTGTTTGCTTTAAAAATCTTTTCCGGTTGTCAATATTGTCACTATCTCAAGGCTTGCATAGACATTTTTCTTTGCGAAACGAAGCTTTGAAGGGTGTTTGACATAAGTTTGTTTTTGTTTGCTGGACGTTGCCATGATTCTCTCCCATAGCTGGGTATCAAGAAAAAAAATATTTTCAATCGAGTCTTCATTTTGAATCGTTCTGTAAACTGATGATTCTCTTCCTCGACGGTCCCTTGGATATTGACAACCAGAGAGTCGACTGTATCTGTATCTGCGGCGCTTACGTCACAGGAGCAGGAAAATAGGAAGAAGAAAGCAGCAGCTTCCCACCCTCCTCAGCGAAGTACGAGCGCAGCCGTTCCTGCAGTTGGACAGCGTACGGTTCAAGCGGATAATTCAGCGTTCCCTCCTGGTTGGGTCGTTCGTTCGCCAGCGTGGTTTCTGCCGGTAGTGGCAATGCGGCCCAGCAAGAAGTCACCGGGGAAGATCTCTTCACCCTGCCGGAGTTCTTTGCTCTCGCGGGGGAGATGTTGACGCGGTTTCGGAGCTGCCGGACTAAGGCGAACAATTCCTGGCCAATTCCTTTTTGAAAAAAAATTTCTCACTCTTGTCTATTCAATAGCTATAAGTAATAATGCTTTCGATTGAACTACGATGTAACACACAGCTGGAAGGAACTCCAAAACTCTGTTTTGCACCTAAATGAACTCATTGTAACTTGAATATTCACAAATAAACCCGAATTGAATTGAATTGAAATTGAAAATCCCTATGGTACACTTGCCCCACCTGAACATGATTTTTTGAAAGCTCTCAACAAAAATAACCAAAAGTTAAAACATACTTTATAATAAGTGCAGGTCATTGGTAGGGACACTACTGATCTAGGAAAAATAGCATTTTGATAAAATGAGCATTAAACGTACCCTAAGCCTTATTTTGTACATTTCAAATATTATAAGAAAACAAAGGTTTTGGAAAAAAACTTCATTCAATCTTATGCTCAGTGGCGTTTACGTCGTTTTGGCGGTTATGTGGTAGTAGAATCAGCTAATTGCATTGCTAGCAACAATTTCTCATACAGGAAATAATAAAATTGTAAAAATTACTGCCGTACGAGCGATTGTTCCTCTTGCCCCATATGGTCGTCTTGCCCCACCTTCCCCTATAGCCCCAGAACCTAGCCTGAAATTTTGAGCGCATTCGGGTAATGTTTAGTTGGTCAACTGTTGACCTGAAGCTATAATGGAAGTTCAATAAATTTAATTTATTGAAAAGTTGGAAGCATTGCCATCGAGAGCAGAGGCTGGCGGTGTGCGGTCTGCGGAATTTGAATTGTTTAGTTGGCATTTTTTATAGTAAATCGCGTGAAAAGTAGTGAAAAGATTATACAATGTGTAGATTTCATGTGGAAAGTGAAGATTTCCTGCAATTTTGGGAATTTGGACTGTTTTTTTTCGTGATTTTTGTTTTCTACTCCGCTTGGTCACGGGTTTGACAGTTTATCAAGGCGGCTTCGCTCTTGCAGTCAGGGGTGCCAGGTTGCCAGATAAATCTGGCATTGCCAGTTTTTTTGAGTGCCAACTTGAAAAAAAAAATTTCAATTTCTTCCTCGAATTGTTTTATTGATGCATTTTGTTTATTTTGTAAATCTATAATGTATAAAAAGTGAAAATACACTGTTTTTGAACACAAAATAGCTAATTACTTTGAGAAAAGTGGCTTGCCAGATTTTTCCAGATTTTTTGCCAGATTTTGTTCTGTTCAGACCTGGTAACCCTGCTTGCAGTAGTATTAGTGTGAAATGGGCTAGCTCGTTCTAAGGGTGGTAATCATCTCGTTAGAAAATCCAAATAGTGCGAAAAAATAAAAGCAGTTTATCAAGGAATATTTTTGGAAGTGTCATCAAGCAGCGCTCAAGCCATTTCATCTGATACTGGAGAAAGTATTGCAGATGGAGAAAAAGTACTTGGAAGATCAGCAAAGCTTGGTGGGCGGTCTGCGATCGAAATAATATCACAGATCTTCGCTACAAATTCCTAAGATGATTGAGGACTCGATTTTTGATAGTGTTGCGAGGGAGAGAGAAATAAAAAAAAAACTGAACAGGAATTGAAAATACGACACATGCTGGATAGTTTTGTTGATATTGGTTCGCGAACTTTGTGTAAAAGATTATTTTTAGAACAAGATCAGTGAGGAAGGCAAAACGTGTTCTACTGTTCGTCACAAAATCTTCGTTTTTAAGCAATTTGCCATTGACTGATGTGGTTCTAAACCAAATTGTGTCTAAAGTTGTGCAATTTACTTCAATTATTTTGTTTTTATTTTTTATTGTCAAAAAATATTAGGTTTGCATCAATTATTTTTTCAATAAATAAAAATGTACATTACTTAAATAAATCATCCTTGATTCCATTAAACCGGTTACAAATCACTTTTTCAGTATCTCCGCGGGATGCTTGCATTTGAATTGACGAATTTGCCATTCGTACGATTCACCTTGGCAGTCTCCGTATGCATTAACTATATTAAAAAACCCATTTGTGTACAAACAGTGCTGAGTTTTCACATTTTTTATGTAGAAACATCCTCGTTTACCGCTGGGCGTAATTATCCAATCATCCATCGTTCCTTGATCCGTTCTGGCCAGCAAAGTGTACACGTATTTCCCATCAGTCTCGTACAGCGGTTCCTTCGTCTCGGCGTGGCTTATCTTGTAATGGTCTCCTTGCTTCTCGATGATCCATTGCTGGGCCACTTCAGCGTACGACACGTGACGACGCTGGTTGTTATCGCGTCGTGATTTGACCAAAAATCTTTTAATTTTAAAGTTTCTTATTTCCACACAACCCAGTGGAACTTGTTGGGAGAAAATAACGGGGACAAGGGCCAGAAGCAGAAACAATGTTATTTTATAATTCATTGTTACGAACTATTTCTACTGTAACCTTGAACTGATAAACATGTCGATTTGATTTTATACATTTATTTCAGTGATATTAAACACCTGTTTCAATGTGAAGATACTGTTTATTGATTTAGTTTAATTATTAGCTATCTGAGGAAAAGTAATCAGCACAGGTACACTTAGCTCATTTAATATCTGATTACGTTTAAAAAAAAAACCATATTTTTTTATTCGATGAACTTAGGTAATCGAAATTTAACAATATTACAATAAGTATTAAAAGGATAGCGGCCAAAATGTTTGTTCAATTGCTCTTTTGAGTTTAAAAGATTTAATTTTGGTCAAGATACAATTATTGCTCAGCCAACAATTTCAGTATCCAATTTCAATAGTATTGGAAAATCTAAATTTTCATGCATTTTAAATGCATTAATCATGCTTTAGATTCAACCGATTGGTAAAAAACTGTGATAAGCTTCAATAAATACAGTTCCAATACTGTTTCTTCCCAAGTTCACTCAAATGCAACCAACACTGCTGATACTCTGCCTAGCCCTGGTTCCGGCCATCCTGGCCGACCTGGAAGTTCCGCTGGGTTGTGTCGAAATAAGAAACCGTGACATTGACCGATTCCTGGTCAGTAGCACCCCACGCGACAACGATCGGCGCCACGTCGGATACAACGCCAAGGCTGAGCAGTGGTACATCGAAAAGGACGGCAACGACTACCGGATTGTCCACTACAAGTTGGGCGAGGAGCTGATCGAGTCGGCTCAAACGTGGAATGGGAACTATGTCTTCACCTGGAAAGCAAAAGATCATACGATTAACGGGTTGTGGAAAATTTATCGAGCTGGGCCAAAGACGAATTATTTTATCATAAGGAACGTCAAGTTTGGACACTGCCTGTGGACCAAAGGAGTAGGGGGCTGGATTGGAGCTTATCCGGAATGTTACGGTTGGGAGTTCCAGTGGCAGATTCACAAATTTAAATGCAAGAAATGAAGTGCTAAGTTAAATAAAGTTTAAGTATTTTTGCATCTGTTTAAACCGCGTCGATGATTCAGTTCTTCAATTTCTTAGCAGTCGCGAACATTTAAAGCATAGCATTGCGGGTCTGCACCAATGGAGGTTAGAGGAATTTCATCGGGCCGATGAAAATGGTTGAATGCGCATTGTATTAAATGATTTGGATGTTTGTTAATGTATATGTGAGTCTGTAGAGTAGTATCTAATAAGCATATAGTTTGTTATAATAATAAATAATAAATATAATAAATATGATAAATATAATCAAAATAATTCCAGGAAACTGTAAAAAATAGCGGTAATAGAAAATATAAATGTTCCGAATATTTCCCATGCTGTTTTAAAAAGTTTCGTTGATTTAAGTAATTCAATCATTTATGGTATGAGGAGATGGTATGTTACAGAAAAGAAATAGGACAAGGAATGATATGAACATTTTAATAAATCATATAGTGAGTAGAAATATTTACATGTAGACATTTAATTCAAAATAATTCCGGGAAGCTGTAAAAAATTTCGTTTTTTTGTAAAAAATAACAATAGTTTAAAAACTAATACTCCAGATGGAACCATAAATAAAACACCAGAGACACAAGAATCCAAACACGCGGCTTCGCACTAGCGCGTCCATCCCGGGAGTTCCCGGGACAAAAAAAAATCCCGGGATTTTCCCTAAACCGGGAATTCCCGAATCCCGGGATTTTTTTTAATAATTTGTCCCGGGAAAAGAATAAGGAAACAGATTAACAGTTCAATACTTTGTATTCGATAAGGTTTTAAAAGCATTAAAAAATTTGTATTTGGCATATATCAAGATTTATTTGGCTTATAAGGAAAAATTATTTAAATTTTAGTTTACGGATCCGCAAAATAATTAACGCTTTAAAAAATTTCTTTAATTTTTTTTTAATATTTACGTTAAAAGATGATTATACACTTAAAAAGTGACTAAAAGATAATTTGTAAAATATGTTTTGTATAAATCATGAAATTCCAAACTTTTCTAAAATATTACATTGGATGGATTCGTTTCTTGTTTTTCACAGTTTAAATGAATTTTTTAATGCTTTTGTAATCATTTTATAAAAAAAATAAATGAAATATATAAATAAAAATCTTGAGATTATTAATATAGAATAATTTGAAACACATTGGATTGCTTCGGATGATTCTGGGTTCGATTCCCATCTGCTGCAACCTTCCATCGGATGAGGAAGTAAAATGTCGGTCCCGGCCTTGGTTGTTAGGCTGTTAAGTCATTCCAGGTGTAGGAGTCGTCTCCATGCCATAAGTACAAACAACACACCAAACCAAGCCTACTCCGGTGGAATCGCTGGCGGCGATTGGACTCGCAATCCGAAGGTCGTCAGTTCAAACACTGGGGTGGAAGGTTCCTTGGAGTAGAAAGAGGTTTGGATGCTCTCCCCATTCAAGCCTTCGGACTCCTAGGTTCGAGCAGAAACTTGCAACAGAGACCACAAAAGACCCGGTGGTCGTTAATGTGGATGGTTTGATTGATTGATTTTGGATTGCTTCATTAAAAATCCAAAGCACAACAAAGAACAAAGAACAAAGAGTATTGAGCTAATTCTTTGATTTTTTGCTTGAAAGGCATAACAAATTTAATTAAAACGTAGATTTTATGGCTGTTTCAAAAATTTCCCGGATTCCCGGAAATTCCCGGGATTTTAGAAATATTTTTCTCGTTTCCCGGGAAATAAAAAACCCGGGAAAATTGGATGCCCTACACCTTCCACAGAATTTGACATGAACACGACCACGAATACAGCACAAAAAGAAAACACCACAAAAATCCATCTTCCCGGCACTGCTGCTCACACGATACTCTTCACAATAGTTTTTTTTTCTAACAACAACAAACCATTTTTCCGAGATATCGTCAGTAGAAAATTACAGGCTAATTATGTGACACTTATGATAGCTTCAATTTAAAAAAAAAATTAAACATTGATTAAACAATTTAAACAATTCAAAAGTCCTAATAATGACCTAAAACATTGCCGAAGACACCAATTCGATCAGAAAGTTTCTCCTCATGATAAAGGGTTCAAAATATTCACAAGCTTATTTTGAAATTCAAAACATTGTTACATCATCAATTTGCTACACGGTAGCATTGTTGCACCTTAACACCTATGCATAGTCATTGTTTCATTAGCCTGGTTAGCCTGGCTTAAGCCATGGTTCATGGTTCACTGAACCAGGATTGAACCACAAAGGGAGGTTTAAGCCGAACCAATTTTATTTGTGAACCTAGCCTAACCGGTTCATTTGGTTCACTCTGTTTTGAAATTATCTGTAGGGCATCTAATTTATCAGAGTTTAGAATATCCCTGGAAACGGTAAAACAAAATTTTTTGAATCCCCGGAATTCCCAGAATCCCGGGAATTTGTTGTTTGGAAATTGGAAACAGTCATCAAATCTACGTTTCATTATATTTTTTATGTTTTTCTAGCTTAACATCATAGAATTAACTCAATACTTTTAATTGGTGATAATCTACACTTCAATCTCAACAAGGACTTTAGATTAACGATAGCTTAAATTAAAAATGATTTTGTTTTTTGTTCTTTGTCATGCTTTGGATTTCAAACCACAAATTTTAATCTTATGTGATTCAAATTAAATTAGTGTTAAAAATATATTTCTATTATTTTATTATATGACATGACTAAAAGCTAAAAAAAATCTTTGAAAGTGTCTAAAAAACATGAAACGACGACAAATATAATTATACCAGTCAATGTCAACAGTTATATCAAACTGTTGACATTGACTGGTATTATATTAAATCATATTTTATAAATTGTCTGTAAGTCACTACTGGGAAAAATCGAGACGGGATTTTAGAGCAATAAATTTGTATATCGGTGTACTAATTATTTTCTCATGCTCCTGTTTCAAAACATTCTGCCAAAAATGGCTTAAACAGCTACCTTAATTTGTTAAATTTGTTCTGATCTGCCCCAGATGCCGGTGTTTTATGAAAAACATTCAAATCATTCAAAATCATAAATATACGTAATATAATACCCAACTTTTAAAAATATTTTACAATTATATAGAAAATATTTAATACGCTAGGAGTTTTACAAATCCATAAACTTTTTTTTCAATTTTCCCTACTAAGCCAAATAAATGCCCTTATATGCCAAATACATATTTAAACCCATGTAACATTTTAGGCTTTATCAAAGCTGTCACAACCGCTTTAAAACCTATCAGCCAAAACCAACATTAAAACCACTAAGTCGTAACAGCCTCCCCAGAACCCCGATAAACTGCCCCTGATCGCATAACTGTCCCATTTGCATTTTCATCACCTTTGAGTTATTGATGCAGTTTGGTTAAAAATCGTGTGCTCTTTCCGAAAAGCCTGTAACATCCAGTTAGGGCGTCCAAATTTCCCGGGTTTTGTATTTCCCGGGAAACGGGAAAAATATTTTTGGAATCCCGGGAATTCCCGAGATCCCGGGAAATTTTCGAAACAGTCATAAAATCTATGTTTTCATTATATTTGATATGTTTTTAAGCTTGAAATCATAGAAATAACTGAATCAAATTAATTGGTGATACTCTACACTGCAATATAAACAATGACGGCAGTTTTCTATAGCTTAAATGAAATTCATTTTTTTGTTCATTGTTGTGCTTTGGATTTCAAATAAACTACAATAATAAAAGATTACACAACAAGGGGTAAATATCGATTACTTTTTCAAAATGTCTGATGTACATAAGAAACTGTTGGCACATTGGTTGTTATGAAAAAGTAAATTATAAATACGACAAGTGCTGGAAAAAATAAGTTTTACAACAAGTTGCTTGCAACATTTTTTGCAATTTTGAATAAACGCTATTTGAATGGAATTTTTGCAAACATCCATGTGTTAAATAAATTCACCGCTAGAAAAAATACTTACTGATACTAGTTTTCAAAAGTTCAACTTGAAAAAAACTTTTACAAAAAAAACATATTTTAAAAATTATCTTCAAGTTACTATCAACTAGGAAAACACAGGAATACAGTCATAATAGGTAAAGAGGAGATTTTAGAGTGATAAATTTGAAAACCGGTTTTCCGTGGAATTTTTGTTATGTTCCTGTTTGAACAAAAGTCATTCAAAATATCGTGCAAAAAAATGGCTTAATAGCTGATTAATGCTGATGTCTGCCGAATATAAATTATAATGCTTTGAAATTATTATCGATTATAAGGTATTCAATTGTTCATCTATTTCCACAACCAAATCTGAATTTCCAGACCAAAATTTGTTTTTTTTTTTAATTTCGGGAATTCCCGGGACAAATTACAAAAAAATCCCGGGATTCGGGAATTCCCGGTTTAGGAAAAATCCCGGGATTTTTGTCCCGGGAATTCCCGGGATGGACGCACTACATCCAGTACTTTGTTCTAGAAATCAGGAGGCAATCCAGTATTTCCGTGAAAACATAACACGTAGCCTTATGTATGGGACAAACTTCAAATGCGTTTTTCTCAGCTTGCTGTTTTTGCATATGGGACATTTAAAACCTACATAGGAATTCAAGGCTTTACAACTGAATCCCAACAACATTCTCAAAGCCTTGATATACCCATTTTTAGGTCAGGAGTTAAGGAAAATTGACGTTTCATACGTCTTCAAACGTCATATGCCAAATAGGTTTTATTTTGGCAAAGTCTTTGTCTTTGTCTTGCCAAATGATAAAATGGAGATGGTTTGCAAAGTCTTTGTCTATGTCTTGCCAAATGATAAAATGGAGATGGTTTGCAAAAATGGCAGTGATAAATAATAGATATTGGAGGTATTCAAAATTATTTGAATGCTTATTTCTCGCAATTGTTGGCTCAAATTCAGCTGCGGTTGATATTTAATTGATAAATATTGGGGAGATAGAGTGAAAAAAAATCAACTCGCTTCATAAAAAATCATTATTTCGTCAGTTGTGTGCTATCTTGTGACAATGACCATTTAGTACTTTTCGAGAAAATCGATTTTTATAGTTTGTTGATAAATAATTTCAAAACTATGAATGATAGAGCCAAGCTTTTAGAAGCAATCGGTTCATATACTATCGCTTAACAAACGCTCCAAGTTTCAACTAATTTGGTTACACCAGTTAAAAGATACAGTAAATAATGTAAACAAAAATCTGAAAAGCAAGTGTCACAAGTGTGTTTCGAAAGTAAAATTGTACTACGTGTCACAAGTGTGCACAGAATTCCCAAACAAACTAAAATAAGCTCAAACCAAAGTTTTAATCGACTTAATCAGTATATTTTTATAAACACAAGGTTGCATTGGCTTTAGAAAGCATGTGTGTACATTAATTTGTGAAAAACAAGAAAAATGTTCCACATTTTCCAACAACATGTATGACGTGTCACAAGTGTGCACAATCATTTTGATGATAAATTGGTCTATGTCACAAGTGTGTATTGCGACATCCGGGAAACGGAATTAACTCATTTTTGACCAAAATGGTCTATGTCACAAGATAGCACACAGCTGACGATTTGTTATCATAGTTTTTAATGTTTAAAAATATTTTATTGCAGTTCTCTGAAATTTTTTTTTTATTATTTATAAACATCTATCGTTATATTAATTATATCAAAAATTTATTATAAATGAGTGTTCTCTATTTTTTTCAACCAAGATGGCGGTCAATCACATGCAATCAGAACACGCGTTTAGCGCCATATTCATGCACTGCTAATTGGCCACGTTAAAAGCTTTCTCAGGAGCTTGTGGTTTTAATTAAGTTTTTTGCATGCCTAATGGCACATGACAGCTAAAACACCCTTCGTTTTAAAGAAGCATGCAATAAAACCGTTTGGCATGACATTGCCATAGAGTTTTCGAGACTCTCTTAAAACTTTCATAAAACCTTATTGAAAGCCATTAAGCTTTTATTGTCACAAGGTTTTAAATCCGAGGTATAAAACCTTGTTAGAATCTACTAATTAGCTCATGATTATTGGTTATGGTGAATGCCCAAATAAAACTATAAAGCAATCAAGATGCTACCATAAAACTTCAATAAAACTAGGTGGTGACTGGTTGGTTTAAAAATGTTACTTGGGATTAAAGCATTACTCAGCTTTTATCCCAAATTTACAATTTTTATCAATAATCTCTGTAATGTTAAAGGAGGCTTGATGCGAACATTATTTTTTTATTTTGTTTGAAAATGTCCAAGAATTCAATTGAAAATTATCACTCTCACCTTCTAGATTGAAATTTGTGCTAATTTTAAATACCTGGCATTTTTTTTCATATAATATTTTCATCGGAAAGATCTGAAAATTTTAAATTAAAATAATAACGTGAACTTGACAGCTAAACATGAATCTATATCGTTGAATGTTCACTAACAGCGACGGGTCATGATCGTCATTTGGATGCTAACGTCAGTCGATACACACAAAGTAGAGCCGTGAGAATACCGAGAGCTCAACACAAAAACACCGCGCGATACGACGACACACGCTCCTCTTTCTTTTTCCCTCTTTTCCTATCTGGGTAATTCTCTACCAACTCACACGAAATCGGGAAAAGTTGCCCCAACCCCTCTTCGATTTGCGTGAAACTTTGTCCTAAGGGGAAACTTTTGTCCCTGAACCGAGGTCCGTTTTTTGATATCTCGTGACGGAGGGGCGGTACGACCCCTTCCATTTTTGAACATGCGAAAAAAGATGTGTTTTTCAACAATTTGTAGCCTGAAACGGTGATTAGATAGAAATTTGGTGTCAAAGGGACTTTTATGTGAAATTAGACGCCCGATTTGATGGCGTACTCAGAATTCCGAAAAAACGTATTTTTCATCGAAAAAAAAAACACTAAAAACGTTTTAAAAATTCTTCCATTTTCCGTTATTCGACTGTAAAAAATTTTGGAACATGTCATTTTATGGGAAATTTAATGTTCTTTTCGAATCTACATTGACCCTGAAGGGTCATTTTTTCATTTAGAACAAAATTTTTCATTTTAAAATTTCGTGTTTTTTCTAACTTTGCAGGGTTATTTTTTAGAGTGTAACAATGTTCTACAAAGTTGTAGAACAGACAATTACACAAATTTTGATATATAGACATAAGGGGTTTGCTTATAAACATCACGAGTTATCGCGATTTCACGAAAAAAAAGTTTTGAAAAAGTTACTTTTTGCGTTTCTCTTTGTTTCGTCGTCCGTGTCTGTCGCGGGTGACCAGAATGGCCATGATCGATGACGACCAACTTTTTCAAAACTTTTTTTCGTAAAATCGCGATAACTCGTGATGTTTATAAGCAAACCCCTTATGTCTATATATCAAAATTTTTGTAATTGTCTGCTCTACAACTTTGTAGAACATTGTTACACTCTAAAAAATAACCTTGCAAAGTTAGAAAAAACACGAAATTTTAAAATGAAAAATTTTGTTCTAAATGAAAAAATGACCCTTCTGGGACAATGTAGATTCGAAAAGTACATTAAATTTCCCATAAAATGACATGTTCCAAAAATTTTTACAGTCGAGTAACGGAAAATGGGAGAATTTTTAAAACTTTTTTAGTGTTTTTTTCGATGAAAAATACGTTTATTCGGAATTCTGAGTACGCCATCAAATCGGGCGTCTAATTTTACACAAAAGTCCCTTTGACACCAAATTTCTATCTCATCACCGTTTCAGGCTGCAAATTATTGAAAAACACCTCTTTTTTCACATGTTCAAAAATGGAAGGGGTCGTACCGCCCCTCCGTCACGAGATATCAAAAAACGGACCTCGGATTCGTGATCAGGGACAAAAGTTACCCCTTAGGACAAAGTTTCACGCAAATCGAAGAGGGGTCGGGGCAACTGCTGTGTGAGTTGGCGGAGAATTACCCATCTCTTTCTTGATTGTGTGGGTAAGTGTGGTGACAGCAATCATTTAAACGCAGTCATGGACCGAGTGATTGACTTTGCGTTGCGTTCGTTCGTTCGGATGTGCGTGTGTGTGAGCGAGAGCAGGGTATCAACTTCAGGCGGGCGTAACGAAAACGAAAGACTAGCTCATGTCAAATGTCACAAACATGTCGACATTTGACATAATATTTTATGCAAAGGGTGTTTTTTTCGGAATTGCTAGTAGCAAATCTCTATTTTTCAGCACCTGTTTATTAAATTCAGTGAAACTCGTTGGATAAATGCCTGACTCGTTCTGAAAAAATCTTCTTTTTGCAACTTGTTGCATAAACGAGAAGGTATTTACGTTTTTTTTCAGCAACTAACAGATTTAATTTCCCATTCGTAGCTAAACTCCGTACAGCCTCCATAACTCGTGACCGACGTTTTCCACTCATCGGTGTACAGACAATGGTCGAATTTCTTATTTCTGATGTAATAGTGTCCCCAGGTTCCCGAATCGTAAATTTTCCAATCAGCCCCACCATCGTTGATGACGGCTTTCTTGATCCAGGTGAACACCTTGTGGTGCTGAACAGACTCGAACAGCTCTTCGTCCAGCTTTTTGTGCTTGATCCTGTACCACTCGCCGGTTGCGTGCGTAATCACCCATGTGTGCGGGCTCGAACTGTGCTCCACGTTGCGACGGTCGGCGTCATGGCCCGACGAGGAGGCCAAATACTTGCTGACGTAACGATTTTTCAGCTGGACGCATCCCGTTGGAACGGCTGCCCAAGCCGTAGAAGTCAGGGCTAGTGCTAGAAGTAGGAATAGTGCACTCTTCATTGCTGTTAGAAATACCAGACACGACTAGAATAAAAACTCAGGGATTTTATACAGCATCTCTACTATTTCAATATTTATTGCAACACTATTGAATACAAGTAAACTGTGTCAAAGGCAGGGATGCCAGATACACAGATTTGTCTGTGTTTCACAGACTTTTGAGCTTGTGTCAGACATTTTTTGTGGTACACAGTATTTCGTTAGACTTCAAATGCTTAAAAACGCAATATGCACAGACATACACAGACTTTTGCCTTCCTCACTGAGGTAAGGCTATAATCCTGCTCTAAAAATGAACTTCGTATAAAAACGTCGTAGACCCACCTTCATGTATACATATCGACTCAGAATCGAAAACTGAACAAATGTCTGTGTGTATGTGTGTGTGTATGTGTGTGTGTATGTATGTATGTGACCAACAAACTAGCTCATGTTTCTCGGCACTGGCTGAACCGATTTGACCCGAACTTGTTGCATTCGACTTGGTTTAGGGTCCCATAGATCGAGTTTTATACAGATTGAAGTTTCGATAAGTAGTTCAAAAGTTATGTATAAAAATGTGTTTTCACATATATTTGGATCTCACTTAACTGTATGTAAACTATGTCCGGGTCCATCATCCGACCCATCGTTGATTAGGTTATCAAAAGACCTTTCCAACGAGTCCAAAACATTGAAGATCTGGCAACCCTGTCTCGAGATATGGCCCCTTAAGTGATATTGATGTACTTTTTTGAAGCCGGATCTCACTTAAATGTATGTAAACTATGTCCGGATCCACCATCCGACCTATTGTTGGTTAACTTATCAAAAGAACTTTCCAATGAGTCGAAAACATTGAAGATCTGGCAACCCTGTCTCGAGATATGGCCACTTAAGTGATATTGATGTACTTTTTGAAGCCGGACCTCACTTAAATGTATGTAAACTATGTCCGGATCCACCATCCAACCCATTGTTGGTTAGGTTATCAAAAGACCTTTCCAACGAGTCTAAAACATTGAAGATCTGGCAACCCTGTCTCGAGATATGGCCCCTTAAGTGATATTGATGTACTTTTTTGAAGCCGGATCTCACTTAAATGTATGTAAACTATGTCCGGATCCACCATCCGACCTATTGTTGGTTAACTTATCAAAAGAACTTTCCAATGAGTCGAAAACATTGAAGATCTGGCAACCCTGTCTCGAGATATGGCCACTTAAGTGATATTGATGTACTTTTTGAAGCCGGACCTCACTTAAATGTATGTAAACTATGTCCGGATCCACCATCCAACCCATTGTTGGTTAGGTTATCAAAAGACCTTTCCAACGAGTCTAAAACATTGAAGATCTGGCAACCCTGTCTCGAGATATGGCCACTTAAGTGATATTGATGTACTTTTTTGAAGCCGGATCTCACTTAAATGTATGTAAACTACGTCCGGGTCCATCATCCGACCCATCGTTGGTTAGATTATCAAAAGACCTTTCCAACGGGTCTAAAACATTGAAGATCTGGCAACCCTGTCTCGAGATATGGCCCCTTAAGTGATATTGATGTACTTTTTTGAAGCCGGATCTCACTTAAATGTATGTAAACTATGTCCGGATCCACCATCCGACCTATTGTTGGTTAACTTATCAAAAGAACTTTCCAATGAGTCGAAAACATTGAAGATCTGGCAACCCTGTCTCGAGATATGGCCACTTAAGTGATATTGATGTACTTTTTGAAGCCGGACCTCACTTAAATGTATGTAAACTATGTCCGGATCCACCATCCAACCCATTGTTGCTTAGGTTATCAAAAGACCTTTCCAACGAGTCTAAAACATTGAAGATCTGGCAACCCTGTCTCGAGATATGGCCCCTTAAGTGATATTGATGTACTTTTTTGAAGCCGGATCTCACTTAAATGTATGTAAACTATGTCCGGATCCACCATCCGACCTATTGTTGGTTAACTTATCAAAAGAACTTTCCAATGAGTCGAAAACATTGAAGATCTGGCAACCCTGTCTCGAGATATGGCCACTTAAGTGATATTGATGTACTTTTTGAAGCCGGACCTCACTTAAATGTATGTAAACTATGTCCGGATCCACCATCCAACCCATTGTTGGTTAGGTTATCAAAAGACCTTTCCAACGAGTCTAAAACATTGAAGATCTGGCAACCCTGTCTCGAGATATGGCCCCTTAAGTGATATTGATGTACTTTTTTGAAGCCGGATCTCACTTAAATGTATGTAAACTATGTCCGGATCCACCATCCGACCTATTGTTGGTTAACTTATCAAAAGAACTTTCCAATGAGTCGAAAACATTGAAGATCTGGCAACCCTGTCTCGAGATATGGCCACTTAAGTGATATTGATGTACTTTTTGAAGCCGGACCTCACTTAAATGTATGTAAACTATGTCCGGATCCACCATCCAACCCATTGTTGGTTAGGTTATCAAAAGACCTTTCCAACGAGTCTAAAACATTGAAGATCTGGCAACCCTGTCTCGAGATATGGCCACTTAAGTGATATTGATGTACTTTTTTGAAGCCGGATCTCACTTAAATGTATGTAAACTACGTCCGGGTCCATCATCCGACCCATCGTTGGTTAGATTATCAAAAGACCTTTCCAACGGGTCTAAAACATTGAAGATCTGGCAACCCTGTCTCGAGATATGGCCCCTTAAGTGATATTGATGTACTTTTTTGAAGCCGGATCTCACTTAAATGTATGTAAACTATGTCCGGATCCACCATCCGACCCATTGTTGGTTAACTTATCAAAAGAACTTTCCAATGAGTCGAAAACATTGAAGATCTGGCAACCCTGTCTCGAGATATGGCCACTTAAGTGATATTGATGTACTTTTTGAAGCCGGACCTCACTTAAATGTATGTAAACTATGTCCGGATCCACCATCCAACCCATTGTTGGTTAGGTTATCAAAAGACCTTTCCAACGAGTCTAAAACATTGAAGATCTGGCAACCCTGTCTCGAGATATGGCCCCTTAAGTGATATTGATGTACTTTTTTGAAGCCGGATCTCACTTAAATGTATGTAAACTATGTCCGGATCCACCATCCGACCTATTGTTGCTTAACTTATCAAAAGAACTTTCCAATGAGTCGAAAACATTGAAGATCTGGCAACCCTGTCTCGAGATATGGCCACTTAAGTGATATTGATGTACTTTTTGAAGCCGGACCTCACTTAAATGTATGTAAACTATGTCCGGATCCACCATCCAACCCATTGTTGGTTAGGTTATCAAAAGACCTTTCCAACGAGTCTAAAACATTGAAGATCTGGCAACCCTGTCTCGAGATATGGCCACTTAAGTGATATTGATGTACTTTTTTGAAGCCGGATCTCACTTAAATGTATGTAAACTATGTCCGGATCCACCATCCGACCTATTGTTGGTTAACTTATCAAAAGAACTTTCCAATGAGTCGAAAACATTGAAGATCTGGCAACCCTGTCTCGAGATATGGCCACTTAAGTGATATTGATGTACTTTTTTGAAGCCGGATCTCACTTAAATGTATGTAAACTACGTCCGGGTCCATCATCCGACCCATCGTTGGTTAGATTATCAAAAGACCTTTCCAAAGAGTCTAAAACATTGAAGATCTGGCAACCCTGTCTCGAGATATGGCCCCTTAAGTGATATTGATGTACTTTTTTGAAGCCGGACCTCACTTAAATGTATGTAAACTATGTCCGGATCCACCATCCGACCTATTGTTGGTTAACTTATCAAAAGAACTTTCCAATGAGTCGAAAACATTGAAGATCTGGCAACCCTGTCTCGAGATATGGCCACTTAAGTGATATTGATGTACTTTTTGAAGCCGGACCTCACTTAAATGTATGTAAACTATGTCCGGATCCACCATCCAACCCATTGTTGGTTAGGTTATCAAAAGACCTTTCCAACGAGTCTAAAACATTGAAGATCTGGCAACCCTGTCTCGAGATATGGCCCCTTAAGTGATATTGATGTACTTTTTTGAAGCCGGATCTCACTTAAATGTATGTAAACTATGTCCGGATCCACCATCCGACCTATTGTTGGTTAACTTATCAAAAGAACTTTCCAATGAGTCGAAAACATTGAAGATCTGGCAACCCTGTCTCGAGATATGGCCACTTAAGTGATATTGATGTACTTTTTGAAGCCGGACCTCACTTAAATGTATGTAAACTATGTCCGGATCCACTATCCGACCTATTGTTGGTTAGGTTATCAAAAGACCTTTCCAACGAGCGCAAAACATTGAAGATCTGGCAACCCTGTCTCGAGATATGGCCACTTAAGTGATATTGATGTACTTTTTTGAAGCCGGATCTCACTTAAATGCATGTAAACTATGTCCGGATCCACTATCCGACCTATTGTTGGTTAGGTTATCAAAAGACCTTTCCAACGAGCGCAAAACATTGAAGATCTGGCAACCCTGTCTCGAGACATGGCCACTTAAGTGATATCGATGTACTTTTTGGAAGCCGGATATAAAAAATAGATGAAACTTGTGTACAGCCATTGTTGTGAGGAAGGCTCCAACCACATAGGTGGATTAAGTTAGTTTTTTACAGACATTTTTTAAAAACCAAGTGGCATCCCTGGTCAAAGGGTTAGTTTATAAGAACAAATAGTTTGTTTCATTGAATAAGATCAACATTTTTTTCTTCTTAACACTTTACAGAACTTATTTTCCACTCGTACCTTGAGTTGTCACAATCCTTGTAGGCACAGATCCAACTATTCATTTCGTTCGTATACAAACAATGACCAAATTTAGCATTCTTTATCTGGAAAAATCCCGGATCTGTCGGCGTGATAATCCACGACGCTCCTCCATCGGTAATCCTAGTTTTTGGTTTCCACGTGAACAAATAATTCCCATTCCAATAAAACTCCGACTCGTAAAAATCTTCCCCCAACTTTGCGTGCGTTATCCTGTAGTACCTTCCCTCCCTCGTGATGATCCACGTTTCTGCGTCTCTCTCGTACTCCACGTGGCGCCGGTCGACGTCGTTGTCGGTTGAGCTGACCAGATATCTTTCCACTCTGCGATTTTCTATGGTGACACATCCCGTTGGAACGAGTTGGTGGGTCACAATTGCTAGAACCAGAACCAGCGTAAAACCAAGCAAAATTGACGTTGACATTGGAAATTGAACACTAAAATTACCTTACGTGGAACTTAGAGTACACTCGTTTAGCTTTTATATATGATTTCAAGGCTTTGAGATTTCTAAGATTGATGATTGAATTAATATTTGCCCGGATTTTCCCTCTGTTAGCCGACGGGTTTTTATTTTTTTAAACGATTGATAGACAGAAATGTAAACCAGATTATTTAATACGAGAATGAGTTAAAAGTATGAAAACTATGTTCGAAAATCTTTAATAAAAATAGCTTTGGGAAAGTATATTTTTTTTTGAACTTTAGTTCATGGATTTTTTTCTGCATGCCATCTGGAATTTGGACTGTTTATATTTTGAAAAGATAGTTTTTCTTACAGTAAGTAAAAAAAATATTTACACCCCTTGAGCACAATGCACAATTTGTGATGAAACATGTAAACAATTTAAAGTTGGACAGAAACCTAGTACTAAGTTTTGTTCAGAAACTCATGCCGAACATTTTGCTATAAAAAGCTCATAAAAAGATGATTTTTATAAAAAGTTATATAACAAATACTATTGCAGAAATAAAAAATTTATGTAATAGAGCAGTTCTCTCAGATTTCGGTTATTCGATTTTTTTTTTTTTGTATTTTTTAATCCGACTGAAACTTTTTTGGTGACTTCGGTATGCCCAAAAAGGCCATTTTGCATCATTAGTTTGTCCATATAATTTTCCATACAAATTTGGCAGCTGGCCATACAAAAATGATGTATGAAAATTAAAAAATCTGTATCTTTTGAAGGATTTTTTTCATCGATTTGGTGTCTTCGGCAAAGTTGTAGGTATGGATATGGACTACACCGAAAAAAATGATACACGTTGAAAAAAAAATGGTGATTTTTTATTTAACTTTTTGTCACTAAAACTTGATTTGCAAAAAAACACTATTTTTTTATTATGTTTTAGAGGACACAAAATGCCAACTTTTCTGAAATTTCCAGAATGGGCAAAAAATCTTTGACCGAGTTATGATTTTTTGAATTAATACTGATTTTTTCAAAAAATCGAAAAATTGGTCGCAAAAATTTTTCAACTTCATTTTTCGATGTGATTAAATTTGCATTCAAAAAGTACTTTAGTGAAATTTTGATAAAGTGCACCGTTTTCAAGTTAAATCCATATTTAAGTGACTTTTTTGCCCACCAAAATGAAGATAATGACTGCACGTATCATTATCGAGTGGCAGATTCCTGCCAGATTTGGTGAAATGCTCAATTTCGTTGAATTAAGTTTGGTAGATCCAAAATAGGTACTAGGCCCAAAATAGGTGCAAATACCCTATAATATTTCTGGGATTTTTAGCCAGATGGGCGAACCAGCAAGTAATAATGCATTGGTATCCTCAAAAATAGCAGTTTAACGCCTAAGATTAATAATTCGTCGAGATATGTATCCGAGTTGATTGGGTATTAAAACAGTTTTACAAAATTGCGCAACATGCCAAAATTTTGGTTAATTTTGGCCTATTTTTAGTCGATTTGAAGGCGCCTGAATAAAAACAGTTTTCTTAAAGTGGTTGTAACTTTGGTAAATTTCAATAGTTTTTTGTCCCAATTCATCCAGACTACCTAGTAATGCAAAAATGAAGCAAATTTGGAAAATTTTCACCGTTTTTTGTTTTTTTTTTTTTTGGTTTTAGGTTTGCAAATCGTTTGTCGTTTATATCTTTGGCAGGAAAGGGCTACCGGGAAGATTTTCAATCGCGACTTATCGGAAGCTAAGAGGGATCGGATGCAACCGGAAGTGTCCAAATCTGTTCAGCCATTTTCGAGAAATTGTAGTGACATTTTTCAAATTCAAATTCGGTTTTATTGGTGAATAATCAAGATACAATAAGTTCTTTTGAGGTACAAAACAGAGTTTTGGAGTTCCTTTCAGCTGTGTGTTACATCATAATCCATTTTGAAACAGTTATTGCTTGTAAATAAAGGTGTTACCAAGAGTAAGAAAAATTAAAAAAAAACTTACTAAACTTGCTAGGAAAAGGGGATAGAAATAGAGAAAGCTTAAAACTAGATCACAGTTTTTTATCCTTTATAGATGTGCTTAATCATTAATTCCCCGAGGGCTAGAAATTGCTCCGCCTTGTTACGGCAGCTCCGAAACCGCGTCATCATCTCCCCCGCGAGAGCAAAGAACTCCGGCAGGGTAAAGAGATCTTCCCCGGTGACTTCTTGCTGGGCCGCATTGCCGCTACCGGCCGCGACCACGCTGGCAAACGATCGCCCCCAGCCAGGAGGGATCGCTGGGTTGTCCGCTGGAACCGTACGCTGGCCAGCTGCAGGAACGGCTGCACTCGTACTTCGCTGAGGAGGGTGGGACGCTGCTGCTTTCTTCTTCCTCTTTTCCTGCTCCTCGAGGTAGGACTTGCGCGCGACGCATCCGCGGTAATTACCGGTATGGTTACCGCCGCAGTTCGCGCACTTTACGCGCGGCTTGGTTTGTTCTGTGTTTTCCCCCAAGTCCGCCTTTCGTGGCAGTGCGCACACCTCCGAGAGGTGTGACTCACCGCACTTCACGCAGCGGGGCTGGAGGTTGCAGTTCCGCGAGCCGTGGCCGAATTTCTGGCAACGGTGACATTGCGCTGCGTCCGTCGGATTTTTGGAGTAAAACCGCCAGTTTACCCAAAAACCGTCCAACGCCTTAGTCCGCCGCAGGTCTTGAATCTTGACGGTGCCGCGGTCGAAGTACAACAGGTACAGTGTGTGTGTACCTGTGACTGTTGTCTTCCGCGAGAGGACTTTTATGTCTCGCGGCGTTATTCCGGCACCCGAGAGGTGCTCCTTGAGGACGGAGGTCGGGCGGTCTTGGTACCCCTGCAAGACAATCTTTACAGCGGTCTTCTGCGCGGGGTCAACTGTGTAGAATTTGAAGTTTTTACGCTTATATTTCTCCACAACCAGGTCGAAGTTCTTTTGGTCAAATGTGAACACTTGCACTGACGCTTTACCTATTTTGAGGCAGTACACGAGGCCTTCCAGCTGCTCGTCAACATCGTCCGCCAACGTGTCCAAAACAAAAATTGGTGGTGGTCGTCGTTCCTTTGGAGTAATTACTTTTTTTGGCGTCGGCACTTTTTTCCGTGCACGACCATCGTCGTCGTCGTCGTCGGTAGTGCTACCGTCGGTGTTGTTGTAGCTGCTTTCCTCGTCACTCAGCCTCGCGAACTTGTTACTGGTGGGAATGTTGGCGGATGTTGAAGCGCCATCGGTCGACGGATTGCCGGAAGTAGCTGAACGGAGCCTAATAGGGCTGCGATCCTGGACGCGGTAATTAGCGTTTAGTAACTTGGGGTCGAATCCTTTGGCGCTCACACTCCCCGGCGCGATGGCGGTCGACGCGGCGTTGGTTTGTTTACCTTTTTGCACACGGCCGGTAGACGAACTTCGCGGGTTTTTCGAGGCCGCACTCGAACTGCCACGGCCACGGCCGGCCCTTGGCATGCTGTTGGAGCAAACTCGCGGTTAATCACGGTAAATTACGGCGAAAATTTTCGAAAAAAAACGATGGAGCACTGAGCACTTGACTGCTGCTTGCACTCGTGCGTACACGGAGGTTGAGTGACATTTTTTGGCCAATTTTCAAGTGATTTTATAAGACATTCCTCGGAGAGGAAGCCAACATTTACTTCCCCGTCCGGCGGAAGGTGTGGTGAAAAATGCCACCGGGACCGTCTGGGATCGAACCCAAGCCGACTGAGTGAGAGACTGGGTGTTTTTCTGATGTACCATTTGCAAGGTATAATTTAAAAATCAGGTATCTTTAAACCCCTTTTTGTCCGATGACTTTTGAGAATTGAGCAATTCTCTACCAAAACCGGAAATGGATTTTATTTTTATTTTTTGATTTGGCTCAAACTTTGTGGGGGCCTTCCCTATGACCAAAGAAGCCATTTTGCATCATTAGTTTGTCCATATAAATTTCCATACAAATTTGGCAGCTGTTCATACAAAAATGGTACGTAAATATTCGAAAATCTGTAACTTTTGAAGGAATTTTTTGATCAATTTGGTGTCTTGGGCAAAGTTGTAGGTATTGTTAAGAACTATTTAGAAAAAAATAGGTACACGGAAAAAAAAATTCCCGATTTTTTTATTAACTTTTTTTTTCACAAAAACTCAAATTCCCAAAATACGTATTTTTTGATTTTCGAGATTTTTTGATATGTTTTAGGGGACAAAAATCCGCAATATTTGAGCTATAGAGAAACATGGTCAAAAAATTTGCCGCCGAGTTATGATTTTTTGAAAAACTGGTGATTTTTGGAAAAAATCGAAATTTCATACATAAAATTTTTTTGACCTAATTTTTTTATGCAAAATTGAATTTGCAATCGAAAATTGCTTTACAGATTTTTTGATAAAGGGCCCCGTTTTCAAGATATAGCCACCGAAAGTTTGATTTCAGCGAAATATTTGCAGTTTTTCGATTTTTAAAAATAGTGACCATGAGTGACCATTTCTAAAAATATTTTTTTTTGAAAAGTTCAGAAAATTTGCTATAAAATTGTCTAAGAGACATCGAAGATTGGACCTCTGGTTGTTGAGATACAGCGGCTTAAAGAAAAAGGAACACGAAAATTGAAGTTTTCTAAGTCTCACCCAAACAGCCCACGATTTTCTAATGACGATATCTCAGCAATTAATGGTTCAATTTTCAATGTTAATACATGAAACATTCGTGAAATTTTCCGATCTCTTCGAAAAAAATATTTTGAAAATTTTAAATCAAGACTAACATTTCAAATGGGCATAATATTCAATGTTTGGCCCTTTTAAAATGTTAGTCCTGATTCAAAAAAGGTTTGTTTTTTTTTATTGAAACCACACCTTTTTAACCAAGAATTAATAGAAATGCGAACACAATAATGCTCAGGACATTGCACTACTCCATGCAACATAGAAAACTTTCAAATGTTTTATAACAATGTAACCCAAAGTCGATTGCAACCAAGTAACACAAAGTCGATGATTTGAGCATACAATATAAAAAAAAGATCATTAGAATAAGATACAGAACAAATATTATTAAGTAACAACTGAATAAACCACTTTGTACTTATATAAACCAAGCTCTGGCAAATTTAATCCAGTCGGGAAAACCTGTTAAAAATGAAAGCTACACTTGCAGCATTCCTAATATTCAGCGTAATTTCCGTTGCTCTGGCCCACGAATGGGCACAGCCGGGAAAGTGTGTGCAGTTCTATAGTTTAAACAACGGTAAGCGGTTAGCCGCTTTGGACTCGAAACATGACAGGGATCGGCGCTATGCCGGTACTGTTGGCGGTGCCGGCGATTATTGGATCGTTACAAAGGACGAAAGATACGCCAACCATTACAAAATCAAACACAGAGATAATGGCGAAGAACTGTTCGAGTCTGAACAGAACTACCATGGCAACTACATATTCACCTGGGTGCCGAAAACGCTGATCAACGATGGGGGTGCTTCGTGGAACATTATGCGGGCCGGCGATGGAAATTACAAGCTCAAAAATAAAAAGTTTAACAACTGCTTGTGGCAAGCCGATCGTAAAATTAGTGCCTTTGAAGCGTGTGACAGTAATGATTATTTGTGGAAAATTTTTGTCTACCCATGCTCAGCCAACAAAGGATAATGAAGAGTATGAAGGAGTTTTGTAATGCCCCGTTTCTTTTTGTAAATTTCCCGGAAATTCCCGAAATACAAACGAAATTAACATTTTCCTAACTTTTTGACACCAATGTTTTGAAATCATACAAAAAAATAATAATTAGAGCACCTTATTTGATTTTACTCATTTCAATCAACTGATCATAGTGAACTTATCAGCTTGTCTGTAAATTTTATGTCAAGGTTTAATTCAGATAATATTAATTCCTGAAGCATTCACAACTAGAAATGATGGTTGCTTGTATATTGGGCAACAAAAATTACGGTATTATGGAATGAATATTGCTTATTTTATTTTCTACAACCTATTTTAACATTTTTTTTGTTATGTCATTTGAAAATAAGATAATCACCATTTTTGTTTACCATGACAAAATTGGATGAATATAATTAAATTTTTCAAAAAGGGTTGTTCGAGAAGAATTGGTTTAAAAATATACGAGGAATAAATGTTTGAAGTTATAAATTTCAAACCTAATTTTTTTTTGTTCAATTTCAACTACTTTTACACTATGAAAATTATTTAAATGTAATTAATTTATTAGGCCATATGATTCAAACCATCCACATTGACGACCCCCGGGTCTTTTGTGATCTCTATTGCAAGTTTTGCTCGAACCTAGGAGTCCGAAGGCTTGAATGGGGAGAGCACCCAAACCTCTTTTTACTCCAAGGAACCT
Source organism: Culex pipiens pallens (assembly GCF_016801865.2). Classification (NCBI taxonomy): domain Eukaryota; kingdom Metazoa; phylum Arthropoda; class Insecta; order Diptera; family Culicidae; genus Culex; species Culex pipiens. The sequence continues at coordinate 180,150,489 of NC_068938.1, read as the reverse complement.
TCCACCCCAGTGTTTGAACTGACGACCTTTGGATTGCGAGTCCAACCGCCGCCAGCGATTCCACCGGAGTAGGCTTGGTTTGGTGTGTTGTTTGTACTTATGGCATGGAGACAACTCCTACACCTGGAATGACTTAACGGCCTAACAACCAAGGCCGGGACCGACATTTTACTTCCTCATCCGATGGAAGGTTGCAGCAGATGGGAAGAGGCAGAGGCAGAGGCCATATGATTATATAACTCATGTTTCAAGTTAAATAGCGCTAGAAATTAGAATTAGAAGGCAAATTCAATGATTATCTATTTATTCACAAGTTGAAAATATTTGTTCTGAAACAAGTAATTTGCCATGAAAAACATTATTTCTGCATGATTTTTTCTTTCATTTCATCGTTATGGTCACTGGGACAAATTTAAAAGCAATTTTATTGTTGTTGAGTATAGATTTTCACTGTCCAAACAATTTGATTTAAAAAAAACCCGATTTAATCCCACCTGGGGTGAGATAGAGCCTTCCTCACAAAAGGAAGATAACGGCAGTTGAATTTTTTTTCCAAAGAAAAAGCAAAATAAAGAATGGTCCATTCATTAATCAATTCAAAACTCAACATGATTTTTTCATAAAACTGAAAAGCGCTGGTTTTTGCCCCATTTGCCATGGCCGGGTGTAAGCTGTGCTCGCACACACGCATTTTTTTTAAATCAGAACAAATTATTTTTGAGGCAGAGAATTAGCTCACAATTTGCGATGTTCGTAATGTTTTCTGCCTATCGCTAAATTGTTCGTATTCACTGAGTGTTATTTTCACTTTTCAAAATATCAAGAATTAACGAGAAAACAAAATAATTCCGTCTTGCTCCAATGCGTTAAAGTGGTTACAAAATGACTGGCAGAAAGTGTTTCCACACCCGAGATTTTTCCGTGTTGTAAACGATGTAACGGTAAAGCCGCTTAAATGTTATTGAAAGCTTTGAAACGCCTACTGGAATTCACTAAACTGACATTTAGGCGTTTGACAAAATTGTGAGCTTTTTAAAAAAGCAAGCCAGAAAATTATGTAGTATGCATATAGGCGTTTTTGGGATTGGGAAGCATACTGCGACTGAGCGCTCGGTGAAACTTCACTATGATAAACGCAAACGTACCGAATGAACCACCTTGGCTCAAACGTTGGGTTCATTGCCGCAATCCGACACGTGGCTTGGTGCGCTGGTACGATGAACCAAAATAGGGACGTGGCGTTACATCATGCTGCCACCTGGTTTTTTTAAGCGCAAGAGTGGAAAAGTGCTGAGTCATCGTCTAAAAATAGACGGCGTCCTGTCTCACCCAGCAAAATGAAGTCGATAAAGTAGTCGGTATCGATGAGAAAAATAGCGACGCCATCCCCCTATACTAACACACAAAAACGTTCGTACCGAAGCTAGAAAACCAAACCCGCGATGTGCGTTGTCACTGGCACATGTGAAGCTTGAACGCTCACCAGAAATTCGTTCGCTCAGAGATCGATCAGAGAATGAGCAAAATAAAAAAGCAAGGCAAAAGAATAAGCATGGAGCTTCAGAACGGATAGTCGCTTGCGTCGTGTTTACGTTCACTGAAGCTTGGCATAGATAATCATGATAGGCGATGTGTGATTAAGAAGCAATCGATAGGGCAACTTGTACAAAAAGGGGGTAATCTAGTATCAAAACTCTATATGCGCCAGCATTACTCGCGTCTGCTTGTGAAGTTCAACTTGAATCGATCGTCCCTGATTTTTTGCAGATTTTTCGAATGAATATTTCTCGAGAAACGATTTGTGAACGAAGCTTGATTTGGAGTCGGAGCCAAAAACAAACCCTCCCAAGTAACATTTTTTTCCAGGAGTTCTACAAGAGCTCTTCAAGATAGCTACAGCATAGTAGTTTGGACCGCGATAGGATAAAACTCTCTTCAAGTACTCTTCCAAACTCCTGAAGAAGTTTTAAAGAAAATTTTATCCTACCGCGGTCCAAACTGCTATGCTGTAGCTATCTTGAAGAGCTCTTGTAGAACTCCTGGAAAAAAATGTTACTTGGGATACCTTTCTTTAGTAAGAAAGGCAAAAATGGAAATTTTCTAAAATCTGAACGGTAAATCCAAATGAAGTCAAATTTGTTTCAGAACCTCGATTATGGTCTAGATTATGATATGGAGAAAAAAATAGATAAAATGCCAAATGGCTCAAACTTTGGATTTTTTATTTGGCTCAAACTTTGTGGGGGCCTTCTTTATGCCCAAATGTTAAAGTAATATTGTGTCATTGGCTCACCCATACATGTCACCATACCTTTTTTGCAGCTATCCATGCAAAAATGGTACGAAAATATTCAAAAATCTGTAACTTTTGAAGGAATTTTATGACCATTTTGTTGTCTTCGGCAAAGTTCTAGGTATTAACGAGAACTGTTTGTAAAAAAAACTAGGTACACGAAATATTGGTTTTCCCTTCTTTTTTTATTTTAGAGATTTTTTATATGTTTCATGGGACCAAAACCCGCAACTTTTGAGTCACAGGTCAAAAATGTTGCCACCAAGTTATGATTTTTTGAAAAATCTGTCAAATAAATTGCAAAATTGTTTTTTTACAGATTTTTTGATTTATGGCCCCATTTTCAAGATATAGCCACCGAGTGTTTGATTCCAGCGAAATATTAACAGTTTTTCGATTTTTTACAATAGTGACAAGCAGTGTCCATTTCTGAAAATATTTTTTTCAAGAGTTCAGAAAATTTGCTTTGTCTAGGAAAGTAACAGTTACAGGAAATGTGACGTTTTTTTAAGGCTCACCCAATCAACCCTCCATTTTCTAATGTCGATATCTCAGCAACTAATGGTCCGATTTTCAATGTTAAAAAAATGAAACATTCGTGAAATTTTCCGATCTTTACGAAAACCATATTTCAAATCAAGTTTGACCTGTAAAAAGATCGTAATATTGAATGTTTAGTCCTTTTGAAATGTTAGGTTTATAAATGTCCGATTTTTATTTTATTCCTTTTTTTGATTTTTTGAATACAAATGTCAAGGGGAAGGGAATAAGATAGCCCCAGTTTGACCACTCTCATACCCATTTTAAATTAAGGTCTGGAAAATTAACCTTCCATTAGTGTCTGATTGGTTTATGATTAGGAGTCGCTATTGCTCGATGAAGTTTGCATGAGAAAATTCGCAAAAATATATGAGGAAAAACAATTTTGGCACAAAATTTCTACTCCATTATTTACATACAGAAACAAGGATAAAATTTCATTTTAACTAAATTACAAATTCATAAATAATTTATTCGACAGTTCACCGCGTCCGTCAACAATCAGCCAGACGAATTTCCCACTCAAAATCCCTTCCCTGGCACTCCGGCAGCGCTTGAACCCACCCGAACGAACCCTTGGTGTGCAAACAGTCCCGGTAGTATGCGTTTTGGAAGATAAAGTTGCCCCCTCCGGTGGGCAGAATGTCCCACAGGCCGTTAGTGATCCGTTCTCCGGGCATCCAGGTGAACACGTAACGGCCCCGCCAGGCCTGGGCCGACACGAACAGGTCCTCCAGCAGCCGCTGGTGCAGAACCCGGTAGTGGCCCTGGTCGTGGTAAATCAGCCACTGTTCGGGCACTCTGCTGTAGGTCACGTGGCGACGATCCGCGTCGTGGCTCTCCTTGTGCGAAACGACCAGGTACTTTTTGATGTTGGCATTTTTTATCTCGACACAGCCGGTGGGAACTTGGGCGCTTACAATTGCTGGAACTAGCAGAAGAAGGAGGTAAAGAAAGCTTGTTTCCATTGTGGCTCGAGTAGGTTTACTAGAAAAATAAAATTGCTCATGAAATTCGATTTTGTTCACCTTTTATGTTGTTTTTCTCAATTATCGCAAAACGAAAATATTATTAGGGTTGAACAAAAACACAACAAGAAAAACTAGCGTAAGTCCAACATTCAGGGATTCAAATAACCTATGATTGTTTTTTTTAATTTTATAAATATTTAGATTCCATTTTTATCCAAATATTTATTTGTTCTATTTTAAAACAGTTAACATACTCCAATATGCTTAAAATATTTAATATCTAATATCCTTGAAAACTTGAAAACATATAAATGTTAAGTATTACTACTCAAAATGCTTCAAATATTTATATACAGATTTTTAAGCGAAGATGGTGGTACACGCCCGAAATGTCAAAATCGCAAAATGGTTCCAACATTTAAAAAAAGTGTGGCTGTAATGCCGTGGCACATATTTTCTAAATGTTGGTAACACAGCTTGATTTTGACATTTCGGGCGTGCACCATTCGTAACGCCATCTTCGCTTAAAAATCTGGATACTTAGGTGTTAAAAATTCTATAATTACTTGAAATACTTAAAATACTTAAAATACTTAAAATACTTAAAATACTTAAAATACTTAAAATACTTAAAATACTTAAAATACTTAAAATACTTAAAATACTTAAAATACTTAAAATACTTAAAATACTTAAAATACTTAAAATACTTAAAATACTCAAAATACTTAAAATACTTATAACACTTAAAATACTTAAAATACTTAAAATACTTAAAATACTTAAAAAACTTAAAATACTTAATTTAAAATACTTAAAATACTTAAAATACTTAAAAAACTTAAAATACTTGTTAACGCACATAAGAGCGTCTGTTGCTTGGGTCGTGGCATAATCGGATCTGGACAGAACTGAAACTCGCGGGTTAACTAGTGCACAGTAATTTGTAATCAAAACTTTATTGCTCTTGGTTTCTGTCGGTTTATTGAACTGTACTGGACGGTAATTAAACAAGAAAACTGTAACTTTCTACATCTTGAGCTGTATTTCAGAACAGGACGGTTCTGTTCTGTCTGATCTGTTCTGTACTGTGTCTCGCGGAGCAATGTCCACTTCTCGAGAAGGTTCTTGTGACCAAAGCTGGTAGTTCTAGCGGGAAATTCTATAACAATACCAAGAACTCATTTGGAGATGCTTAGAATTATTCTGTAGTACTAGATCTAACTGAACTGATACAAATCTACAATCTGAACCTTTTGCATGTGCAAACAATACTTAAAATATTTAAAATACTTAAAAAACTTTAAATACTTAAAATACTTAAAATACTTAAAATACTTAAAATACTTTAAATACTTAAAATACTTAAAATACTTAAAATACTAAAAATACTTAAAGTACTTAAAATACTTAAAATACTTAAAATACTTAACATACTTAACAAACTTGAAATACTTAAAATACTGAAAAAATACTTAAAATACCTAACATACTTGAAATACTTAAAATACTTGAAATACATAAATACTGAAAATACTTATAATTCTTAAAGTACTTAAAATACTTAAAATACTTAAAATACTTGAAATACATAAAATATTTAAAATATTTAAAATACTTAAAATACTTTAAAAACTTAAAATACTTAAAACACTTAAAATACTTAAAATATTGAAAATACTTAAAATACGTTAAGTACTTAAAATACTTTAAATATTTAAAACATTTTAAATAATATAAATACTTTAATACTTAAAACGATTTAAATACTTGAATGTATGAAATCCTTAAAAAAATAAATATGTGCATTCAAGAAATCATTCAAATAATTTAAATATTTGAATTAAAAAAAATCAAATAATTTAAATACTTTAATACTTATAATACCAATTGTTCTTACAATAATTTCAATACATTTCAAAATTTAAAAATACTTCAAATAATTACAATTATTCGAATAATAATTCTGTAAAAGGCAAACTTATAGGAAATTGGACGAGTTTTTCGGTGAAAAAAATGTTGAGACTGAAAAATCAATTCTCACATATAGAAATTGCTGAAAAACAACAATAAATTACCAAATTATTTATATTTTTTGTCAGCCGAGCTACTGTGGCCGTGTGGTTACGAGTTTGGCCTTGTAAGCGAAAGGTGATAGGTTCGATTCCTGTCTGGTTCGGCAAAGTCTGAGAATACTGACCGGTAGGGGATGGCTTTCTACTAGCGGCGTGCTGCATTTCCAATCCAGAGGTCGTGAGTTCGATTCTCGTACCGGGATGATGAATTAAATATTTTTATGCAATCCACTATTGTATCTTCACCGAATTGGATTAAGGTAAATTGTCTATATGAAGGCATGTATGTAAAATTGTCTGAAGAATCAGTTCCCGCTCTTGGTTTTTGATCATTTTGACACTAGAGCACATCAAAAACAGCTTCATTAAATTTTTTGTTTCGAAAAGTTACTACATCGTGCATTTTTTAAGGCTCTATGAGGCTTTTACCACAAAAACATATTATCGAAAAAAAAATCTTTTAAATTTGACTTTTAAACCTACAAAAATAATAAAACCCCATAGAAGTGCCGTGTTTTTTTTTAATTTAAATTACCTACAAGTTACTGACGCCCTTCTTAAGTGCAACTGGATCCATATGCACAACAAAATTCATTGATGTCAGAAAGGATCGGTTGAAAAAGTACATGAAATTCATCTGTTTTGGGCTGAAACTGCAATACTACAGTCCAGACTCGATTATCCGAAGTTCCTAAAAAAAAAATCACTTTCGATAATCGAACCATGAAAAAAACGTTGTCTTGTTTTGAATCAATGAGTTCAAATGCTCGGAAGTGATTTGGAGATTATGAATTCAAGATGGCGACCAAAATGGCGGTAATAAATTGTAGAGAAAATACAGGTTACAAATCTCAAATTTTTAAGATAAAACTTAGAAATTAGATGAACAAAAAAAACATTTACGACGTCGATTTTTTTTTTTACTGTGAACAGACACGGACCACTGCGACACTTGCGAATCTATTGTAGTATGATCTGTTCTCAGGTTTTCTGTTTTGCTGCTATACACAGCCTGCCGAACGATCGTCTTCCGTAGCGCTATTGTTTGAGCGAGACAGTTTTTGACGAATTATTCGAGCAGTTGCCCCCTCTCATTCCCCAAACCAATCACTCAATGCCATGCCACACGAGCACGAGAGACCGATCCGAAGACGTGGAGATGAGCGAGATTGAGGGGAAATCTCGTTTATTTTTGACCCATCTAGAGATCGTTACCGACTTTGACTTTTCTTTTTTCAGTATTTCGGCTGTAACTCAAAAATTACATTGAAAAGGTACATATGTTATTACAGATTCGGAAAGTACATTAAATTTCCTATAAGAAACAATGTTGAAACATAATTTTAAGCGAATATTCTATTTTTGAGAGGGGAATATGTAGCGTGACGTTGCAACGCGTGACTTTTTCTCAATCCTGGCCCAATTCATGTTTCGCCATTAACTCTGCTCTGTTAAACGGCAAATTTGGAGTTCTTCTTCCATTTTTAGTGTAAAATTGGCCAACAAATCGAATGCAATCATTAGTTTTTCGAAAAAATTAAACCTCGATTTTTGAAGACCGCTTACATTTCGTGACGTTGCAACGCTCTGTTTTTGAAAACAGGGTTTTTCGTTGCGTTGCAACGTCACGAAATTATAGTTTCAAAATAAATCATAGTTTTTGTTAGGCTGAACAACTGTACGTTAAGATTTGATTATGAGACATTGATAAACAGTACAAGGACATGTGAATTGATTGGCCTGCCCATGTTAGACCCCCCCCCCCCCTCCCTATTCTGCTTTCACAGTTGCAGTACGATTTACGAAGTTTTCCAAAGGGTTTTCAAAATATTTTTTTTGTATTATTCCATTATCACGAAGGAAACCCCCCCCCTCTCCCGTCCTCTATCCATGTAACGGGACGTCCATGCATTACGTAACGGTGTAATATGAAGGGGGAAGGGGGAGGGAGGAGAGTTCGAGGATTTATACAAAAAAAGTGTATCGGAAATGTATTTTCAGGGGGTGGAGGGGGTCTAAAAATATAAATGTTTTGTTACGTAATGCAAGAACGCTCCCTTAATATTTTAATGGTTTTGGGCAACTTAAAAAAACACGTGGAAGTTTTAGAAGGGAGGTGAGGAGCTTCAAGTTTTCAGGAGGGCTTATTTTGAATTTATAAATAAAGTGCCCATATCGTCCCTAAGGGGTGATCTGCAAACAACGTAACTTATTTTGTTGACTTTTGTGCTTTTTAAATTAAATTTGAGGAAATAATATAACTGTTTAACTGCGCAACATAACATTTTTAATTGTGAACAACAAAACGTTGCATACAACTTATTTTATTATGGGTTCGTCCAACAACAGAGTGACAAAAGTTTGTGAAAAAAAAAACAATCGAATCACATGATTTTTATTGTTTAATGAATTTCACTGTAATTTGACTTACATAAGGGTGTGGGATAAAAAAAAAAATCATTGCGTTGTATTAGAATGAACCCTCACGTAAATCAGTTCATCATAAAGGGGCCATCCAGTAACCACGTGATTACTTTTTTGAAAGTTTTAGAATTTTTCCCCTTGTGAACTTCGGTCTATTTTGATTTGTTCAACAAGTTTCATAAAATACTTTTTTTTCGAGTTGCATCAAACTTAAATGACGGAATTTGTGAATGACCCATGTACAATTCTTCTGTAAATATGCTCGGAAACATTATATAACAAATATATAATATTTAGTACTCTTTTGTCATCAACAACCAACTACGCATACTCCTTTTTTGCCATGTGACCAATATGATTTAAAATTTCGTGACGTTGCAACGCAAACTTAAACCTGTTGTAACTTTGGATCTAGACAACCAATTAAGTCGCTCTAGATTGCATTTGAAAGCTCATTCCAAGTACAAAGAGCATCCGAAATATCAAAATGATTGAATGTTTAGTTTTTTGTTGACATAAACAAATGTCCCTTTTTCGTGACGTTGCAACGCAATAAAATGGTAAACTTACACTAGTTTGAAAAAATACTTAACTTAAGATAAACTGCAAACCCATGACATTTCCGTTTAGGTCAACTAAAAACCTACAAAATGCAATCAAAAGAATATTTTTTTGGATTTCATTTCGCTGAAAACCAGGAGTTTTTAGAAATTTTTTTTGAAACGATGATTTTATCACGAATTGATGCATAACCTAACCAACTTGTACAAAATGATATTCAAATGATCAATTAATGAAAACCATGATTTTTGAAGCTTCAAGTAGTCTAGAATCGAGGAAAAATATCCAAATAGCTCATACACGCTTTTCAAAATTTCATCCTAAGGTGTACATTGCCGGAGAATGTGTCATTTGCCTTTTCTGTTCATGTTTTATACTGAATATGGAACACATGTTTTTTTTTTAAATTATCAAGATTGTTTTTGACAATCTTCACCCCTTACCGACTTTAACAACTCTCAAAGCTCCACTCAAATTGCTTTCCCTTACACGTCGTACCCATTTTTGCGTAAACCCAGCTGGAAGACCCCACAAACAGGCAGCTTGGACGCTTTTCATTTCGGATTATCAAACCGCTGCCACCGCTCTCAATTTTCCACTTTTCCGCCGTCAGTCCAGCCTTGGGAACCCACAGGTACACGTGGTAGTTGCTGCTGTACGTGACATCCGAGGCGTACAAAAACTGGTTGAATTCTTTGCTTCTGATGGTGAAGAGTCCTGCTCCAATGGCAGCAATATCCCACTGCTTCCCGTCACCTTGCCTAATCGAAACGCGCCGTGTTTTTGCGTCATTTTCCACCGGAGAGGTGAGATAGATTCCGTCTCTGATGTGTTTGATTTTGACGCAACCGGTTTTGATTTGGGCTTGAACAATAGGAATGAAAACTAGACAAATTATAAGAAAGACTTGCATAGTTTTGCGATTTTTCTCAAATGGAAATATAGTTGAGTTGAATTGTCTCGGAAGAAAATGTTGTTTTTATACTTTCACATCTTGTTTAATCAAGAGCTGTCTCATTTATCATTTTGCAAACGAAGACAGTTGTCTAATAAAATAATGTGGTGATATTTATCATATTACTAGCAACACTTGTTTCTATGTTTGTTTTCAAAGGGCGTTTCAAAGTCAAAGCCAGAGTCCGAGTCCGAGTCCGAGTCCGAGTCCGAGTCCGAGTCCGAGTCCGAGTCCGAGTCCGAGTCCGAGTCCGAGTCCGAGTCCGAGTCCGAGTCCGAGTCCGAGTCAGAGTAAAAATAGGCTGGGCAGTTTTTCGTGTACTTTTATTCTATTAATGTACAACTTTGTTAATAAAGTTTTCACTTAGAAGCTTCTTCAACCGGTTCACATGACGTAAGCTCCCACTTGTACTGATCCTCTTTGCAGTCCTGACAATTTTCCTTTGAATAGGTGTTGCTAAATGATCCCAAAAACAAACAACCCGGGTTCTTCGCATTGCTGATGCAGAAATGCTCTCCTTGGGGTATAATTTTCCACTTTTTCGTGTGCACATAAACATCCGCCCCAACCGTATAGACGGCACGCTCTCCACCAATTTCGACTGCTTCCGTCATCATAAATTGACTGATATTGGTGTTGAACAGCGTGTAATCGCCGTCACATTTCGCGACTTTCCAAAACTCTTTTTCGCTTTCGTTCTCCCTTCCACCGATGTAGCGAAAGTTGTTTTTCTGCTTGAAATCCCCGGCAAGATACTTTCCCGATTCTACGTTTTTGATCGTCACACACCCGATGGGAACTTCTGTCGGTAAAGCTAGACCAATTAGGAGGAATAGTAGAATTACACTTTGCATTTTTGCGTTTTGAAATGGAATGACACTATATTTTTCTAACGTTTTATTTATACAACTTGAGAAGGATTTGTAATGCTGATTGTTGTAACTATTGATCAGCACATGTGTTACCACTTCATCTGTGCGATTTTGCAAGATTGAATTGCAAAATTTTCATTATTTTCAACCCTTCACGACGTAGAAAGTTTTACCAGGAAACAAAAAAGAATCATGAAATGAAACTCCAGAGAAATACAATTAAAAAATCAAGGTGTCTTTTTGGAACGCTTGATTTTTTCAGCACCCGTCATATTTATCCAACTCGGCCGTATTTAATTTTTGAGTATCACAGCTAAAAAAGTAGTAATCCTGCTGCGTGTTAAAGGCCTGGGTGTAAATAAATATTGCATTATTTTATGCAGTTTTATGTGATTTTACACCCTGAAATATGTAGCCCATCAGTATGGGAAACCTACTTGACCGAAATGTCAAGCTCATACATGCGTTTATCCTTACAGTTTTTCATCGGTCTGATGGCCGAGTGGGCTAAGGCGCCAGTCCTTACTGTTGATGCTGGGTTTGAATCCCGTCGGTTGCAACTTTTTTTTGTGTTGTCAAAAATTGTACATGCAGTGTGTAATATTAAGTGTTTATTTTGACGAAGGTGATGTGCATGCTTTTGCATGCGATTTTACCATCGGATTTTTAGCTGTGTAGAAAAGTGGGTGATGATTCGTTGTTTGAGTTATTGCTACACGTGTTGCCAGCATCATTTTTCAGAACTGCTCGTAAACTGTATAAATAGGACAAAACAGTTCTAAATGAGATCCACTATTTCAGAAATGATCAACATTCTACTGTTGTGCTTGCTATCAGTTCAAGCAATTCTAGCGGAAGTTCCAACAGGATGTGTGACGATTAAATTTGTGAAAACTGCCAAATATCCCACGCCCGAATTTAAAATTCTAAACTTTCGCATGCTGACAGGCAAGGACGAGAAGCAACAATGGTTAATCGAGAAAAGCAACGAAGACATTAAGATAAAGCATAAGCAGTACGGAGAGTACATGTACGCCCACAGCGAATCCGACGGCTCGGAACGTTTCGTGAGGATTCTCAACACGGGAAGTGTCGACTCGGACAGGTGGAAAATTGAATCGAAAAAGGGAACACTTTACAGTGTTAGAAATGTCAAGTTCGTAGAGTGTTTATCGATGGCTGGTAACAATGTAGTGGTTGCTAAGAAACTCGAAAGTTGCGATGATGATTTGTGGGAAATTCAGCCATGTTGAATAGGGACCTACATAGGGAAATGAAATGTTCTGGGAGAAATTTCAAACACCCAAAGTCATTTTTCATACCGAACAAGCACAAACATAACAAAAACTACCAGATTATCATCAACAACAGTTTTACAATACTTGTAATTGTTATAAGTCTCGTTTTTTTGCCAAAACTATTTTAAATTGATTCCAACCTTGTTCTTGCATGATCTTGTTGCTCGATTGGAACCCCGATTTGACAGTTCGATTGGAACCCTGAGAGTGACATTTCGCCTCTCCATATAGGCTCTCTAATGTTGAATAAGGCTTTCTAGCCAGAAATTTACCAATACTTTCAGTATGTTTACATTACAGCTGGACGATTGTTTGCATCAGGTTTCCTAACTCTTTCCAGCAAAAGTTTTTTGTCAGGTGACTTCTAGCTGGTTTTTTTGACTGACCGCCCGATATGTCAGCCAACATACTTCGCAGGGCTGTGACAGCTCGAGCTCGATCATTGTTTGCATCAGGACACTGTGACAAGAAGTTCGTCATTTTTGGGTTAAATTATATTTTTTTCACCGGGCCTAGAAAGCCTTATAGGGAAAATAAACCCATTTTAAACCTAATAATAAGCGGTCGTGTTTGAATGATGTTGAATAATCTGGAGTCTTCCTTAAGATTTACTAAAACCAAGTGAACTAACAAGTAGAGCAACTTTTTGTGAACATTTTTGTTTATTTCACTTTTACTTAAAATAATTCTATTCCATTCACAAGCATCTAAAAAAAAATTCCCAAATGTATTCTAATCAAACGAGAATGCATTGGGCAACGCCCATTTTTCTATTTTCAGCGTAGTTCTTTTTTCATCCAGCGTTCTTTTGGGTCTGCTTAGTGCTGCCAAAATTGATGAAATTTTAAGCGAACACTTACAAAATGTACCATTTAAAGATAAAGTTTCCTGGCATCACTGGCTCACTCTCATAGGCGCTGCTGATGGTGTTGGTGGCCACCCTTTGTTCTTTATTTGCCTTCGCTTCTCGCTCGGAATTCTTCAGCCTTCGATTGAAATGGGTCGTCAAAAGTCAAACGTCAACAGACTTGGCGCGTTTGTTTTTTTTATGGCGCTTGCTAGTTATTTACATGTTTCGGTTTTATTTTTCAAGTGTGTGACTAAATAATGTGCAAAAGAGCATGTTGCCGGTAATTGGAAGCAACTTCATATCAAAAGCGCTTTGAAAATGTTGGCGCAAGTGAAAAGATATTGATAGCGACTTTCGTTAAGCAGTTGAGCTCTCATCTTGCGCGTGGATGTGTGTGTGCCAACAGAATGAGGAAAAATGGTCTCGTAAAATAGAAATTATGATCAAAAGTGCATACATTTTGATATTTTTGGCCAGTAAGTGGCATACATTTGCGTGCTTACTCAAGGCGATGTTGTTGCTGGTAAGTTTATAGCCTAAACAGTGTTTTTGGAGTTTTCATAGAGCATCACACTCTCCATATGGTGTTTGATTAGAAAGGGTTTTTTCCCCATAACCTAATAAAGCTTAAAAACATTTATGTAATAATCTGTAATCTGCAATTGGCTGCTGCTTTATTTTTTTTTCTATTTTTTCTGAAGAGAAAAAAGACTATTTCGAAATATTTACAAGCGTTCTTAAATTTGGACATTTTCTACGTATCAAAAAAGGGTTTCCAAAAGCGTTTATTACTTGACAGTTAACTTCTAGTAATTGGCTGACTGATGACTTGATAATTTTCTGGTGTTAAGTTTCTTTATTTATTAAACGTAGTTATTGTTTAGTTGATAAACGTGATATATCAAGAAAGAATTGCTTGGAATTAGTTCTTTTTTCCAACGATTAAACAGTTTGCAACAGGCTGGATTTCCCACAAATCATCGCCACAGCTATCCATTTTCTTGGTAACCACATGATCGGTTCCTGTTATCACCAGACATTCCTGGTACTTAACGTTGCTGATCATGTAAAGTGCCATTTTTTGCTCAACTTTCCAAATATTCGCGTCTGTTGTTCCCTCTTTGAGGGTTTTCACCGCTCGACCAGGATCGTCGGTTTTATCCTCGGCATACAAATATTCCGTATAAATTCTGGGCCTTATTTTGTAGTCATCGCCATTTTTCTCGATCACCCATTGTTCCTTTTCATCTCCCCCGTTGAGCTTACGGTAATGCAGGACGGTGTTGTCCCACATGTTGATATGCTTTGCGTTGTTCACAAATTTTAGCGTCACACATCCGGTTGGAACTTCCGCCAACACTGCTGGAACGAGCGCTAGGCCCAACAGTAAAATGTTTATCATTTTGAAGCTACTCCCTTGAATGAATGAAACATGGTCGTACGGTTGTATTTATACCATGAAAATTTCAAAACTTCTGCTAACCGTTTCGCAAAATAAAAGTAAACATCTATATCGATGTTTCTTCATTTTGTCTCAAGGGGAACAAGAATACGTTCATCGCTTTAGAATGCAAAATCATATTCTTACATCAATATGAGAACGGGCTAATCCGCTGGCAACTTCGATGCTGCCAACGAGCATTTTTCGCAAGTTAACCCTATTTCGTAACTCTTTGTACAGAACCATGGAATCTGAAGACTTTTGAACAGCTCTAACTTTTTTTGTCATCAATTAATTGCTTTTATGGCAGAAAAATAATCTTTTGATAAAAAGTTGTTTTTGCCTGTTTTATCAAATTCAACCGATTTTTGTTGTTTTGATGCATGGTGTGAGTCTAATGAAGATAAATAAAAGAAGGCTTTTGCTTTTTATTGTCAAAATATTAGATTTGTTACCAAATATGGCTTAAAACATTAAAAAGACCTAACGGACTTTGAAACACATTTTTTCCAAAAAAGAAAACGTGTCAAAAATCGCTGTAAACATAAAAAAAAGTAATTTTGATGTATTTTTTCAGGTCAATCACTTAAATAGTACATGTGACAATGAGTTTGAGTTAAGTGTAATAGAATAGTTTTGATAAATTTCAATACTTCTTCTAACCGTTTTGCAAAATAAACGTAAATATTTATGTCGAAAACAACATGATTCGAAAAAAAAAGCTGTCCGATCGGACTCAACATTTTTGTGGCCATTAACCCAGTCAAATCAATCCGAATTCTGAAACAGAATCTAACGGAAACGGAATTCGGATTGATTTGACTGGGAAAATGACCTACGCCGTGTTAGGGTGACCCGAAAAATTGCCATTTTCGTCGATATTCGCAAAAACAAACACATTTCAACCGATTTTAACGAAAGGGTTCACTTGGCTCTGACAGCTCCGAGAGTGTAGACGTGTGTGACGTGAGTGCTAAAGGCATCGTGCCTCGGGTTGTTTGACGGATGGAGGTGGAAGAGACCTCCGAGACGGATGATTTTCAACTCATCCCCGGAAATCGGAAGCGGAAGAAGACCCCTGAGATCACCGGAGCAGTCGTCGGAGAAGGAAAAGTGGAGCAGAACGTGCTCAATAACAACAAGTTCAGCCCGCTAGCGGAAAACGAAAACAACAACAATGCCAGCCCAGCAGGAGGAGGGGACGCCCCGGCGGTCCCACCACCCGGCCAGTCGGCAGGTAAACAAAAGCAACCACCTTTGGTGGTGAAGAGCACCACGGATTTTTACAAGCTCGCGGCAATAGTGGAAAGTTGTAAATTTGGTTTCAACCCGATTTACAAACTAACCCGATTTGGAACCAAGGTGACCTGCTTCTCTGTCAAAGATTTTGACAAGTTGCAAGAGCTCTTCAAGAAGAAGAAAGTGGAATTCTACACCCACGAACGGCGGAGCGAACGAAATCATCGGGTAGTTCTTCGTGGTTTACCTGATGAACTGAAACCGGACGAGGTCAAGTACCTGCTGAAGAGGGATCTCAAGCTGAACGCGCTGGAGGTGCATATCATCAAGCGGAAGGAAAAGTCCACCGTGGACGAAACTCCGTACATTGTGGTCTTCCCCAAGGGATACACCAATCTGAAAAAGCTCAAGACCTTCAAGACCCGCTTGGACCAAGTAACCCTCGTCAGTTACATGATCTCCAAGTATGGAATTTAAGGAGTTTTTTTTTTTTGTTATTTTACATTGTTTTACTGATCCTCGGTCCCAACCTGGTCACAGCACCTAAAAGGACCTAATAAAAATAAGTTGAGAAAAAAAACGAAAGGGTTAAAGATAGACTTTTAAGGAAAATAGTTACAAGTTTCAAATATCTTGCCTGAAAATGTCGAATTACAACTGAAAATGCTGTTTTGAAGGTCGCGTGACCAAAGAGCCTATGTCTAAAAATATTTTCATCGGATTCCTCGAAAAAAAATTGCATAAAATATCAAAAAATGGTGAAGTTATGTTTTTAATATTTCTACATACGATTTTTTGAAAATAAAAACCATGATCTTCGACGCAAAAACGGGAAAATGGCGAAAACGGGAAAAAACGACTTTTTTACTAAAACTGCGATAACTTTGAAATTCAAGCGATGACCTATGAATGTTTGGCTACCATAAGTTGCGACTTTCACTCACAAAATTGTTGGTACCCATAGCTCATTTTTTCTCGTTTCCGTCATTTTCTCGTGTTTGTGCGCAGCGCGTCAAACAACACGGTTTTTATTTTCAAAAAATCATATGTCGATGTATCGAAAACATAACATTACCATTTTTTGATATTTTACGTAAATTTTTTCGAGGAATTCAACGAAAATGGCAATTTTGCGGGTCACCCTAACACGGCGTATGTCATTCTAATGGCCAAACAAAAAAAAAACGGGTCCTATTTTTCGGCCAAGGAAGTCCGATCGGACAATTTTTTTTTAATCATGTTATTTTCGTCATAAACATTTACGTTTATTTTGCAAAACGGTTAGAAGAAGTATTGAAATTTATCAAAACTATTCTTTATTACACTTAACTCAAACTCATAATCATGTTTTAAAACATATAAAAAAAACGTTACTTAATCCACCCTTAGGTGGTTGGTGCCTTCCTCTCATTCAAAGGGTAATGCTATCCAAAATAGACACGCTCGTGGGAAGGTCTTTAAATTACCTATCCAAAGATAGGTCGCATAATATATTTGGAATACGTTTCATCTAAATATCTGAGAACTAGCCTCCAAAAAGTGTATAAATAACTCTTAAGTGCTTATAACTTTTGATAGGGTTGTCAGATCATCAATGTTTTGGACGCGTTGGAAAGGTCTTTTGATTACCTGTTCAACGACGGGTTGCATGATAGATCCGGACAACGTTTTCATCGTGATATCTGAGATCCGGCTTCCAAAAAGTGCATAAATAACACTTAATTGCTAATAACTTTTGATAGGGTTGTCAGAACTTCAATATATTGGTCGCGTTGGAAAGGTCTTTTAAATACCTTTCTAAAAATGTATAACATGCTGGGGTTTCTTACAAAAACCACCCTTTTTACAATCTTCCGGACTTTAGTCGAAATTGTTTTTTTAGCATAACTTTTGAAGTACTTTACTAAACTTCATAATTTTCAATAGGGACTTATGGGACCCCAAGACGAATCGAATGAGACCAAAACGGTCCAAATCGGTTAAGCCAGTGCTGAGATAATCGAGTGCATATTTTTTGCTGCACAGACCCACATCCCTACACACACACACACAGACATTTGCTCAGAATTCGATTCTGAGTCGATAGGTATACATGAAGGTGGGTCTAGGAGGTCTAATTGAGAAGTTCAGTTTTCGAGTGATTTTATAGCCTTTCCTCAGTAAGGTGAGGAAGGCAAAAATTGGAGATGAAAATACATGTTTTTATCAGCAAGTTCAAACACATCTACACTCAAACCCCGTTGGTTTGACAACAACTGTTGTCAAACGAACGGGGTCACTTTTTAGTTTGACACCCCTTTTACACGGAGTTCACACATACTACCAAACGTTTGTTTTGATAGGGTGCGTGAGCGCCGTGTAAAAAGTGACAGTTCGTCACTTTTTAGTTTGACTTTGACCAACCAACGGGGTACAAACTAAAAAAGTGTCAAACGAAAAAGTGACCAACAACCGGGGGTTGAGTGTATTGTTTTGTTTTGGCAAACTATTTAAGTGATTGACCTCAAACAATACATCAAAATTACTTGGACCGGGATTGCGCCTGGAATTGCCTTCGAGGGATTCTTGTGGTCATCGCTAATGATCGCATCGGCCAGAATTACAAAGGCCACCGGGAAAGAAGATGAGGCTTCTAAAGATTTGCAAAAAAAAAAGAAAAAACGGTAATTCTAATAAAACTATTTAAACCCATTTTTACTAACTGTCTGCAGCACTCTTTGAAAAATTTCGGAGCTACGTGATTTTTCACGTAGCATCTACGTGTGGATTTTTTTGAGTGTGCTAAAACAATTGCTAAGTAGAGGGAAAACACTAGTTGTCCCATTCTGGGTATTATGAGTTTTATTTACATGGCCTTATTTCCCATTTCGCACAATCTTTTGCATTCTTAGGCACCTTAGAATGGACATACTTTTCCTTTGAAATGTACAGACATTCAGGATATTTAACATTTTCAATGATGTAATACTTTCCCTCCTTTTCAATCTTCCACTCATCAGTCCTAACTTTGGTCCCCCGTTCGATGGTAAACACGGTATGATCCGGATCCATTGGCGCGTCCAAAATCATCATGTATTCGTTCCATGCCGGATTGAGAAGTCTATAATGCGCTCCACTTTTTTCAACAATCCACTTTTCCGGCAGGCCCAAACCGACAAAACGAAGCTTTGATTGGGAGTTCTTGGCTGGCACGAGGTAGTCCAACGGTTTAACACTCAAGAAATAAACACATCCGGTGGGAATCTGAGCCAGGATAGTTGAAATTAAGGCTAGTAACAGTAGGAGTAGCATGGTTCTACTTTGAATTTAGAATAAAAGCTGTTTCGATCAATCTGGTGTAATTATAGCACTTGACTATTCTGTTTGAAAATGAATTACTCAAACATTGCACAAAACCGTCGTTGCCATAAGCCAAGTATGTTCCTTTTATGTAAACTTAATGTGATATAAAAACCCAACAGAGCTGTATGTATATTTTCATTCCATTCCAAAATGTTTACAATTCTTTATCTAGTGCTCGTACCAGCTATTTTGGCGCAAGTTCCCACAGGATGTGTTACATTTAAAAATGTGAACACAGGAAAATTCCTAACCTCAACCAATATTTCACAAGCAAACCTTCGAATGGCTCGTGGCAATGAAACCAAAGACCGCTGGAAAATTGAGAAATTTGACGAAAATTACAAAATACAAAACAGTCAGTTTAAGGAATATTTGGTGGTCGCGAAACGACCCTTGCACTCGGAACGCTCAGTTTATACAGCAAAGCCAGGATCTGCGGAGGTCAACAATGTGGACAAGTGGAAAATCGAGAAAAAGGGTGACCAGGGTTTTACTATCAGCAACGAGAAGCATCCAGGTTGTTTGTTCTTTGGGTCGTTTGGAAATGCACATTCCAGGGAGGGTCAGAATTGTACAGGTGAACTTTATCAGTGGACCATTGAAAAGTGTTGAGGAGAAATAAATATTACATTTCTTTAATTGATGAATGGATTCGTTTTTTTCCGAAGTCAAAATAAAAAAGTTTTTAATTTAATTTTCTTGATTCCACAGATGAATTTATTTCGTATTCATCATAATTATCAATGGATAGCTGCAGAATCTAACAAGTTTAAATAAAAAGCAATCAGCACGACTTTATTTCCCACTTGTACTGATCCTCTGAACAGTTTCCCTTATCCTTGGTGTAAGCATTATCGTACTCTCCAATGTGCAGACATCCTGGATGTTTGACGTTACTGATGCTGTAATGGTCTCCCACTTGCTCAATCTTCCAATTTTTCGTATGAACCGTTGTTTCAGGTTTAACGGAGTAGACAGACCTAATAGAATCAAAATCTGCTCCAAAAGCCATCATGAATTCGCCACTCTTTTTATGCATCACAGTGTAACCCTCGTCACCTTTACCAATTTCCCACTGTTCCTGGCCATCATTTTTGCCAACGATAAATTTAAGTTTCTCTCCTTGCGTTTTGGTGTCAGCAGCAAGGTATTTTCCAGATTCTACACTCTTGATCGTGGCACAACCTGTTGGAACGTCTGCCAGAATAGATGGGATGATCACCAGACTGAGATAAATGAAGATTTTCATCGCACTGGCTGTTCAAGTTTGCACAGTTTCTTATTGATCTCACTTTTATAGATTTTCTTCAAACCAGTCATTTTTTATTATCATATCTGATTGCAAAATGGTCGTGCACTTGTGGTGATAAACAGCACAATTGCGGGATTGCAGGATTGCGAAACATTCATTTGTTTTAACAACAGAGCGTTTGCTGCTTGTTTAAACACCTTATCTACCACGCTTGAACCTGTATTGTTTGCATTTTTTATAATTGATATCTTTTCCTAAAGATTCGAGTTATTCTCAACGTTTTAGTTTTACAACTTTGCCGGCCTAAATTATGAAGAAAAAGTTTCTTTTTCAAAGAGAGCTGGAAGTTCATAATGGGTATGCAAGTGTTTTAAAAACAAACTTTTTTTTCCAGAGCGTTTGGCACGGTATGTCCACGCATCCTTCCTCCCCTGTAGATTCTGTGAAATCACAAGACTTTCCAGCATGCTTCCATCGGACTGGCTGCTTCTGTGTTAGATGAGATTAGATTAAATTATCTTGAGAAACGTATTTCTTTTCGATTTGGTGTCTCTGGAAAATTTGGAGCTAGTGGATTTTTCTATCACTTGAAGTTAAATTCAAGAAAATACTTTTTTTTTTATTTTCGAGATGATTTAGCGAACAAAAGTCAAAATTTGTACTTTGATTTGTGATGGTGCAAAATCTAATTCAGATGTCATGATTAAGGTTGGTGAAATTTCATGATGTCGCGGACAGCGTACACCCAACTGGCAGTCGCATGATTGTGATGCATGGCGGCATGAAAGTATATCAGAATCTGCATGAAATCTGTCCTCATGCATTTTTTGCAATATAGGAGTATGACATTTTTGCCCGTTACCGACAATTATCGACATTACCGACGGCTTTTTGGTTGTATTTCACAAAAAAAAAACACTCAGTAGAACGAGGATTGAACCACCAACTTCTAGATTATTGATCCGACACGCTGCCACCGCGCCATGGACGCTGGATGAAAAGAGAGTGGAAGAGCACCAACATATGCTTCTCTTTGGAGTGTTGCTCGGGGACGGGCCAGCATTATATGTGTTGGTGAGAACTGCAGATCGCTGAATTTTTTACAAGCGGGCAAAAATGATCTACGGGCTTGCTGCAAAAAATGTTATAAAATGTGACATTTTCTGCAGCAAATCCAATGTTGCAGATTTTGAGATATATTTTTCCTTTGGGTGTAAGATTTGTGAAATTGCACAATTTTCGCGAAATCCTGAGGAATTCACACATTAAATTTTCGCATATAAATATCATATTTAAAAATATATTGCTTCAACGAAGGTTGGAAATGTAAAATTCATATGTTTAAAATTGAAAAACGTAGTATTACAATAGAGCAATTCCAGCTCAAATCGTGAATGTTTCTGGTACTTTTGCACCCGACCCTCTCCAATTTCAGTGAAACTTTGTAGACATGTTATCCTAGACCTATTTAAGCCAATTGTACTCGAAAATAACATTTGAGAAGGACGTATAAGTTATATAAATATTTTTGAATTTTGTAATTTAAAAATCACTGTATCTCGAAGCCGTTGCATCGTATCAAAAAGTGGTCAAAACAAACTTGTAGGAAATTTGATGGGCTTCCAGGAGAAAATAAATTCAAATAAAAAACCACCACAATGTGATGATTTTGATTTTTACGTTTAAAATTTAAAAGTTAAATTTGAAGGTGATGTCACGATTTTTTTCTTCAATATTTTTGAGGAAATAGTCTAAAATGTTACAAAAAGACTCAAGAATACCAAAATCATTTACTAAAACTGTTCTTTTGAAAAGTGGTCTAAACGTCAAAGTTTTTAAAAACCGGTAGAGTGAATCGAATTCTAAGACAGTTTTACATAAAAGTCTCCAAAGTGACCATGTCCAAACCTTGTGAAGATACAGCGCGCTGCAGCGGATTTAAAAATAAAAATGTGAAAAAAGGTTTTTTGTGTTTTTTTGGCAATTCCTATATGACAGAATTGATTTCTTTGTCTCCTATTTTTTTACCGGAAAGATCGTTCAATTTCCCATAAGATTTCCAAAGATCAACGAAGACCAACTTTTTCAAACCTTTTTTTTCGTAAAATCGCGATAACTCGTGATTGATACAAGCAAACCCCTTATCTATCAAAATTTTTGTAATTGTCTGGTCTACAATTTTGTAGAAAATTGTTACACTCTTAAAAATAGAAAAAAACACAACATTTTTAAATGAAATTTTTTATTCCAAATGAATAAATTACACTTCTGGGTCAATGTAGATGTTCCAAAAAAATTTACGGTTAAGTGTCAGACAATGGCAGGGTTCTAAAAAAAATGTTAATGTTTTTTTCGATGAAAAGCACGTTTTTTTCGGAATTCTAAGTACGCCATCAAATCGGGCGTCTAATTTTACATAAAGTCCCTTTGATACCAAATTTCTATCTCATCACCGTTTAAGCCAGCAAATTATTGTAAAACACCTCTTTTTTCGCATGGTCAAACATGGAAGGGGTTGGACCACCCCTCCGTCACGTGATATCAAAAAACGGACCTCGGATTCGTGATCAGGAACAAAAGTTATGCCTTTGGACACAGTTTCATGTAAATCGAGAAAATTACCCAAATAAAAAAATCACACTATGTACTCAAAAGCATTCTATCACATGGTTGGAACTCCATACATCCTTTTAGCCCAAAAAGTGGGACGATTGTTGAGCTCTGTCGCTGGTATAGTGTAAATTTGTCCAACCTAGTCACAGCCTACTCAGAAAAAAAATTTGAATCTCTTATACCACTCGCAGATTGACAGACAGACCTTGTTTTTGTTTTATCTACCAATTCTGCGCGATTTCTTTGCCAACCCTTCATTTTGCATGCTCGTCTCAACAGTTAAAGCTTGCTCACCCTCGTTATTTCACTGATGGGTTGATAAAATCGTGGTTTCAAAAAGGAGCAGATTTTGATGTTGCGAATGGGTGATTGAAGGAAGACGCCTCCCTTATTTTTGTTCGATGTCACAGAATTCAAGCCATTTTATCAGCACTAGCTAAATACCTGTTCCCAAAGGAATAGAATGATTATTGAACATGAAATTTTTAACTGCACAGATTTTTCCGGCATTTTGGACCATGAAAAGTAGATAAATTGCAAAAACAAACGGCTGACACGGGAGGCGCGCGAGAAGAAAAATGAAAATTCAAATCATGGCATGCTGCGATTTTGTTTACTTGAGGCATCTTCTCAGTATACCAGTTTTGATCGGATGAGGGGTCAATGCATATTTCATGTAGCCGGTATCTGTTTACGATTAAATGACATTATACAAATCTGGAGTTTTGTTTTAAAAGGTCCAATAAACCAAATGTCCAGTTTTTGCTTTTTGGGTGTTTTTGAAACCGCCTTGAGTCAGGGGTATTAAAAAACACCCAAAAAGCAAAAAACTGGAAATTTGGTTTATTGGTCCTTTTCAAAAAAAAAACTCCGGAAATCAATTAAAATTTTGTAAAAAAATATTATTTTAAAAATTGAACGAAAAATAGGATGTTGAAAATGTTGAATATAGGGAAACTTACTAGAAAACTAAAATATTGTTTTAAGTAAGTAAGTAGTAAAAGAAAAAACACATAGGTTACATATTGTTACAGTATCATTATTAAAAACATCTTAAGTTAGAAACAAATATGTTTAGCAGTATATGAGTGTTATTATGAGATTTCATTACAGCAAAATTATGATCAACAAGTGAGAACGGTTCCAATTAAAATAAGGCTTAATAATTAGTTACATCTACTGGCAATTATTAGAATCTACTTGACAATGATACCTTGTAACCGATTGTCCAAGGCACAAAAGGCACATTAAAATCCACCATTGTAATCGGTTATCAGTACAAGAAAAACATAACCAGGTTTGGCGGAACGTCGCTCTGAAATTACTGCCTGGAAACCTTGTTTGCAATCACGGCAAGGTGTCATCCATAAACTACATCACGCTATAGTAGGGAGGGGGGTTGTCACAAGCGTGACAAAGTATGACAAGAGGGGGAGGGGGGTCTGTAAGACCGTGACGGCACGCTAGACTATTTCTTGAATACTGAAAATTCAGTCTAAGAATATATCTAGAAAAAGTTTAATGTTTGTTAAACTTCACTCACAAATCAAACACGACACAAGGCTTTAAGAAACAGAGTTTTTGATGATAGATTTAATATGCTTAAATCATCAGATTTTCTTTTAAAAAATAATCTGATTTCTATCACTCAACAAAATAAAAATAAAAATCCATATACAACCTGTAACAATTTAAAACTAGCTAATGAACCTTTTTATATATCATGCCAAAATTGTTCAAAAAATCAACAAAATCTGACGTACGTTGGAGCCAGCGTGACAAAGTGTGACGTAGGAGGGAGGGGGGTTATTTTTTGCCAATTTTAGCGTGATTTTATGCGGTCATTTTTGGCCCTTCAAAAGTTTCCGAGTTTTATTACAAGAGTTCAGCCAAAAATGATGAAGTTAAATTGCACGCCGAAGTGCCGTTAAGTCAACATTATGTGCTGGATGGAAATACATGCTGTTATCCAAAACATATAATACATAATTTGCTACTTTAAATAATTTACTGAAATTCAAAATATTATTTCTACACGCACTATGGACGACCCATCGGTGCAAAACTGCCATAAAAACTGGTAGAAAAGTTGCAGCTCTCCACCGCGAGAGGCAGCACCTGTACTGTCCCTGTTTTTGAACCTAAAGTTCCACATATGTGATTCTATGATATTCGGATTGACTTGAATAAAACAAAAAAATCTCTCTAATGCTCCCAAATATTCATTAATCCTTCACCAGTTGTTAATTCTATACAATTATTCTGCTATTACCCTAGCTTATTTTTAACAGCTCTCGATGCGCCATTTGAAAATTTTCGCTACATCACACCGAGTAACTACCTGCGAATAAACCCAGGTGCCAGAGCCCTGAATCAGGCAACTCGGCCGTTGGACATTTTCAATAATGCTGTACTTTCCATCCTTGGTGATTTTCCACTTATGTCCCGAAAGTCCAGTCTTTCCCGGAATCCACAGGTACACGTAATGGTTGTGGGCCAGCTTTGAGCTAGAAGCGACCAAGTATTCGTCAAACTCTTTGTTCATAATGGTGTACGTGCCATCGCCAGCGTCCTGGATGTCCCACTTTTCCGGGTCGTCCTCCTTGGCCGCGACGTGCCGCGTTTTGTCGTCATTCTTCGAGGACGATGTCAGGTAGCCGCCGTAATTAAGGTGTTTAAGCGTTACACAACCGGTCTTCGATTGGCCGAAGGTGGCTGGAACGAGCACTAAGCACACAATAAGTAGTACCTTCATGGTGCCTTCAAGTGATAATAAATTACAATTGACGATAGCTTAGCCCGTTAGAAACATTTTATACCACCTCCAACGGAAACTATCGAACGATGTTTACTTCTAGATGTGAACAGATTTGATGACATGACTGTCAATTCAACTTGACTACCGCAATCAAGATTCTATTTGTTCATTGAGCAAACTTACTTATTGTGACTTCAAAAGGCAATGTTGTTACAAAGTTTAGTTAGAACACTTTGGTATTTAATGAGACTAGTCTAGAAAATGGACCCATCGCTGATTTTTTTCATTTAAATAAAATTAAATTTTAATACTCTTATACCAAGTTTAGCTACTGAGGCCGTGAGGTTAAGGGTTTCACCTTGTTAGCGGAAAGTGATGGGTTCGTGACAGGCGTGGCCGAATGGTTACGCTGTCCGCTTTGTAAGCGAATGATCATGGGTTCAATCCCCATCTGCTCGAGCCTTCCGTCGGATGGGGATTTAATTGTTGTTGGGGTTGAATATTATATATGTCATATAGGCGATCATGATGAAAATTCACCAAAATCTAATAAAAAAATCTTATTTTATTACCATCTTTTTTTAAATGTAGGTTCAAGCAGAAACTTGCAATTTCCCGAGCAGACGGAAATAACTTGGGAATAACATTTTTTGATATTTGAAAATACTAGGCCAACAACACTTTATGTTATTTATAACAAGATTTGTTATTCGCCGTTATGATTTTTTTGTTAATAGATTGTTATTGTAATAACAGACTAATGACATTCAAAAAAAAAAATATTTTTCGAACAAATCTTTGTTATTATTTTTTGTTATTTTAACAACTAATCCGATCATCCCAATAACAGTTTTAGGTATTCTTCCATAACAAAAAATGTTATTCCCAAGTTTTTCTGGCTTTCAATCAATATCAGACCGATAACAAATTTTGTTATGACAACTCTTATGCAAAAATGGATTTTGCAAGAATATTCCATAACACTTTCTGTTATTTTAACAGTATTTGTTATTGAAATGACATGAATTTAGTTATTACCGTCTGTTCGGGGTGGTCTGGGGGTTGAAAAAAAAACTGGGGGTTGTTAAAGTGGATGATTTGTTTTGGGGTAGCAGAATTTGATGCTATAAGCAAGAAAATAAATAAATAAACACGAAAACAAAAGTCCTTTATTTCAAAATTTGACACTTATTTTGTCTTCTACATATCGACGACGTCGTGCTATCTTGTCGCAACCGCCATTTTGACGTTCCGAGATAAACGGGTTTTAATGTTTGACCTTGAATAAGCAAACACGAAAGCACGCAATGAAAACAATAACAAACACGTTTTGATTGGCTGACCATTCTGTGCATTGTCCCGAAGTTTGGTTGAAGTTGGTTGCTGGAGTCCCGAGTTATAATTACAAATGATTACGGTAGTCTAACTTGTACGTGCGTCAAACGTGTTCTGAACTGAAATCCCTTTGGCCAGTTGTCGCACCAACATCAATTTTCAGGGAGTGACAAGATAGCACGACAAGATTGAAACAACTTTCATATGTAAAGTGATCAGGATAGAAATCGAATTTTGGGGATCTGTGAAGGTCAAAGGGGGAGGCATAGTGAGCTGCACCCAAGTAACATTTTTTCCTGGAGTTCTAGAAGAGCTCTTCAAGATAGCTGCAGCATAGCAGTTCGAACCGCGGTAAGATAAAACTCTCTTCAAGAACTCTTCCAAACTCCTGAAGAAGTTTTGAAGAGAATTTTATCCTACCGCGGTCCAAACTGCTATGCTGTAGCTGTCTTGAAGAGCTCTTGTAGAACTCCTGGAAAAAATGTTACTTGGGCATACAATGGCGTTCTTCACTCACTTTGGCCCAAAATACACGTACGTCAAGTTAGCACGACGGTGACGATATGGCTTCAACAACGTTCAATTTTCCATTGAAACATATCGGATGTACATATCGTTGCTTTTTTCGCATAAATCCATGAATGTTATACATTTCAAAAACTCTCCTAATAACAAAATTTGTTATTCGTTCGTTATACTGACTAAGAAAAAAAATACCACAAATCGCACAAATGGAAAAAAATTCTAAGTGTCCATAACACAATCTGTTATTAATTTTTCTTTTGTTAAATATGTTTAGATCTTTGGGATAATTTTGTCTAATTTCGTCGGGGTCATTATTTTGGCCATGAAATGGGGTCCTTAAGCTAAAATGATTTTAAAAAGTTGAAATTTTGGAAGTTGATTTTTTTTAATTATTTGATATGCCCCCTAAGGGACTTTGCTAAAATTGGCTAAAGGACTTTTTTTTTAAATGGTTAGAACTGTGGGATAATTTTGTCTGATTTCGTCGGGGTCATTATTTGGCAATGAAATGGGGTCCTTAAACTAAAATTATTCTGAAAAGTTGAAATTTTGAAAGTTGATTTTTTTAATTATTTGATATACCCCCTAAGGGACTTTGCTAAAATTGGCTAGAACTATGGGATAATTTTGACCAATTTCGTCGGGATCATTATTTTGGCCATGAAATGGGGTCCTTAAGCTAAAATTATTCTGAAAAGTTGAAATTTTGAAAGTTGATTTTTTTAAATTATTTGATATACCCCCTAAGGGATTTAACTAAAATTGGCTAGAACTATGAAATAATTTTGACCAATTTCATCGGGGTCATTTATTTCACCATGAAATGGGGTTTCAAGCTAAAATTAATCCAATAAAATTAACTTGGAGAGTTCATTTTTAAAATTTTGTTATATTCCCTAACGGAATTGATTTATCTATTGAGAATTTTTGAAGTGTGAATAGAAAAATCTGTTATTATTTTCACAGAGCCAGGAAGTCGGAGCTGACGTTGAAGTTCGAGCTGGAGTGAGACCTCGGAGACTGCATCGGATTCAGCAAATTTTCAGCAACTTTTACTTGGAGTCGGAATCTCTGAAGTCGGGTATTTTTGGAGAGCTGAAGTCGTCGTTAACGTCATATCCTGCATCCAGAGTCGGAGTTGTCTTCAAAGTATGGATTCAAAGTTGCTTGGAGGTACTTGACTCTGCAGCCCTGACTAGTTCAGAGGAGTTATGGCAACTGCAGGGTTATTTGCAAATTACAAATAAACCACAACAATAACTTTTTTTGTTATGGAGACATACCAGTTCAAAAACATTTTTTGTTATTATGCTGCTCCACCTCTCCGCACAAAATAACAAATCTTGTTATTCCTTCATGATTCCTTCTGTGTTATTGGTATGTTATTGCAATAACAACATAATAACAGTTTAAGTTGTTCTTCGAACAAATCTTTGTTATTGATTTTTGTTATTTTAACAACTAATCCGATCATCCCAATAACAATTTCGATCTTCTCACAATATCAAAAACTGACCTTCCCAAGTTATTTCCGTCTGCTCGGGTTTGTACAACAAAATTTGAACCATTTTTCTAAGACATGAATGCCTCAAAAGTGGTAAAATGTCTATAATAAAAAAAAGACGGTTTGGCCATTCCCCAGAAAAGTTCTTTCTTGAACTCGTAATGTACTTTAAATCCTAAATTGATCAGTTTTAAAGTGTGAAGTGTTTAGATTTCGGTTGTATTGTGATAACTTCCAAAAAGTCAAAGGAGGAAAAAATCAATTAGTGTCAGCAGTTATCACAAGTTTTTTAAGCGATTCCAATATTGATTTAATGTAGAAAATTTAATATCATTGAGCAAATTCAAACAAAACAATGTAACTGGGCGAAAGTCGAAGTGTAAACAAAGAGTCTGTCCTGCTCGTTCCTTATGTTCCTAACATCCACTGACGTAAGCAGGACATACTGTTTGTTTACACTGCGGATTTGTCCATTTACATTGTTTTGCTTGAATTATAAGCAATTATGCCAAACGGCGTTACACTAACTGGCATTATGACAAACGGGAAATAAAACATGTTCTTCAAGGTATTTCTGTAAAGGGTGTCATTCTGGAGAATGGGCCATCCTGGGAAGTGGGATTCTGTGAAATGGAATTCTGAAGAGTGGAATAGAGCCACAATTTATTTCCGATTTATTCTCCAATTACTTCTTGTAACATTTTGAATGCATGTTAGTGCAATTTTGTAAATAAAGTAATATTTTTGTCTATTTTTTTGTTGATCATAAAAAGTTGATTTCGAGGTCTAATACACATGGGTGGAATTACCCATGACTATTACTTTCCATGTAAAGCACAATGCAACGTTTATTTCAAAATTTGTCACCTTTTTCACTTTTCACATGGATCTAACAATGTTCAATGTTCCAATGAAACAATTCGTTCGTACACATCGTTGCTTTTTTCGCATAAATCCATCTTATAGAACCTACAAACAGGCAGCTCCCGTGTTTGACATTGCGAATCGAATAATACTTGCCATCCACCCGTTCGATTTGCCACTTGTCGGATTCCTCATTCGTTCGGGGAATCCAGGTGTACACGTAATTGTTACCCCCCGAATAAGTCTTCCAGTACGAAGCGAACAGGTACTCATTGTGGTCCACGTGCATGATTCGATAGTTGCCATCACTTCGGAAGATTTTCCACTGCTCCGGGCTCTCCCTGTCAGTGACGTGTCGGTGTTTTGGGTCGTACTGCGTTGACGAGGCCAGGTAATTTCCAAAGCGCCTGTGCCAAAGTTACACAGCCGGTGGGGACGTCTGCCAGGACGAAGGGGGCAAGCTTCAGAAATAAAACAAGAACGGCTTTCATCGTTATTGATTGATTACACTTGATGTTAGAATTGATCTTTAGTTGTTGCAGCATTTATTTTATACTCTTCTCTGGGATATTTGCCATTTACATTGTTGAGAAATGTTCATAAATATTGTCAGAGCCTTTGGTACCATATGTCATGAAGTAATAAATTCTTGGAACCGATAAAAAAAATATTTTTTTTTGTGTTTTTTAATCGGGCTAAAACTTTTGAAGTGCCTTCAGTATGCCCAAAGAAGCCATTTTGCATCATTAGTTTGTCCATACCATATACTTTTCCATACAAATTTGGCAGGTGAACATACAAAAATGATACCTGAAAATTCAAAAATCTGTATCTTTTGAAGGAATTTTTTGATCGATTTGGTGTCTTCGACAAAGTTGAAGTTGTAGGTATGGATATGGACGACACTGAAAAAATTATACACGGTTAAAAAAATGTGATTTTTAATTTCACTTTTTGTCACTTTATTTTTTTCATTTTCTGATATGTTTTAGGGGACATCAAAAGCCATCTTTTCAGACATTTCTAGAACGGATAAAAAAATCTTTAACCGAGTTATGATTTTTTGAATCAATAGATACTGATTTTTTCAAAAAACGTTACTTAATCCACCTTAAGGTAGTTGGTGCCATTCATGTTGTATTTTAGGTGGTATTTACAAATTAATTTAATAGTTTATTTTTTTTTCTTAATTTTTTTTCATTTGTTTTTTTTTTATTAATGATTTTACTTGAACAGCAATTTTCAATTCTTTTTTTTTTTTTTTCCCCCTCCGTGTACGCACGAGAGCAAGCAGCAGTCAAGTGCTCTGTGCTCTACCGTTTTTTCGAAATTTTTCGCCGTAGTTGATTGTGATTACCCGCGAGTTTGCTTCTCCAGCATGCCAAAGGCCGGCCGTGGCCGTGGCAGTTCGAGTGCGGCCTCGAAAAACCCGCGAAGTTCGTCTACCGGCCGTGTGCAAAAAGGTAAACAAACCAACGCCGTGTCGGCCGCCATCGCGCAGGGGAGCGTCAGCGCTGAAGGCATCGACAAAAAGTTACTACATCCCGGATATGTCCCAAGATCACCAGT
Source organism: Culex pipiens pallens (assembly GCF_016801865.2). Classification (NCBI taxonomy): domain Eukaryota; kingdom Metazoa; phylum Arthropoda; class Insecta; order Diptera; family Culicidae; genus Culex; species Culex pipiens. The sequence continues at coordinate 180,119,208 of NC_068938.1, read as the reverse complement.
GCGAACCCGTTCCGGTACTTCCGGTGCCACGACCAGTGGCACATCAACATCCGCCAACATCCCCATCAGGAACGAGTTCCAGATGCTGAGCGACGACGAAGAAAATAACAACACCGACGGTAGCAGCACTACCGACGACGACGACTACGACGATGGTCGTGCACGGAAAAAAGTGCCGACGTCAAAAAAGAACAACTCTCCAGTGGAACGTAGACCACCTCCAATTTTTGTTTTGGACACGTTAGCGGACGATGTTGACGAGTTGCTGGAAGGTCTCGGATATTGTCTGAAAATCGGTAAGTCGGCAGTGCAAGTGATCACACTGACCAAAAAGAATTTCGACCTGGTGTTTGAAGAATTGAAGCGTAGCAACTTCAACTTCTACACATTCAACCCCGAGAAGCCCCCTGTTAAGGTCGTCTTGCAGGGTTATCAAGACCGTCCGATCTCCGACCTGAAGGGTCACCTTTCGGACGCCGGAATAAAACCGCGGGAGATAAAAGTGCTCTCGCGAAAGACAACAGTCACGGGTGTGCACACACTGTACCTGTTGTACTTCGACCGTGGCACCGTCAAGCTCCAAGACCTGCGGCGGACTAAGACGTTGGACGGTTTTTGGGTAAACTGGCGGTTTTACACCAAGAACCCGACGGACGTAGCGCAATGCCACCGTTGCCAGAAATTCGGCCACGGCTCGCGGAACTGCAACCTCCGGCCCCGCTGCGTGAAGTGCGGTGAGTCACACCTCTCGGAGGCGTGCGCACTGCCACGTAAGGCGGACTTGGGGGACAAGGCAGAACAAACTAAGCTGCGCGTAAAGTGTGCGAACTGTGACGGTAACCATACCGGCAATTACCGCGGATGCGTCGCGCGCAAGGTCTACCTCGAGGAGCAGGAAAAGAGGAAGAAGAAAGCGTCCCACCCTCCTCAGCGAAGTACGAGCGCAGCCGTTCCTGCAGCTGGACAGCGTACGGTTCCAGCGGAAAACTCAGCGTTCCCTCCTGGTTGGGGGCGTTCGTTCGCCAGCGTGGTCGCTGCCGGTAGCGGCAGTACGGCCCAGCAAGAAGTCACCGGGGAAGATCTCTTCACCCTGCCGGAGTTCTTCGCTCTCGCGGGGGAGATGATGACGCGGTTTCGGAGCTGCCGGAACAAGGCAGAACAATTCCTGGCCCTTGGGGAACTGATGATCAAACACATCTACAAAGGATAAATTACCTGTGATCTAGATATAAGCTTTCTCTTCCTCTATCCCCTTTCCTTTGCAATTTCTGTAAGTTTTTTTTTTTTATAGTTTTTTCTTACTCTTGCTAGTGCCTTAGTTAAAGAAATAATTGTTCCTAAATGGATTATGATGCAACACACAGCTGTAAGGAACTCCAAAACTCTGTTATGCACTTCAAAATAACTCATTGTATCTTGATTATTCACCAATAAAACCGAATTGAATTGAATTGAATTCTTTTTTTTACCAACTCTTCAAAATAAAGGTGAAAAATCTCATGAGTTATATATTTCAGTAAAAAGTTCGTGCAAATCTTTGTCGAGACAAAATGATGCAGCAACATAATTAATACAGATTTTTTCCAGAAGAGACGCAGACACTGCGATGCGGCAACCGGGCGATACGCATGCAAGGGGGTGTGGCTGCCAATCCCCCGCGTGGTCAAAAAGTCAAAAAAGCAAAAAGACCCGGCCTTTGAGGTTATGCAAAAATCACCCTTTTTTGTAGCTAAAAAAAACTTTTTCTTGGCATAACTTTAAAATTACTTCACTAAACAGAATAAAATTTAATAGGGTCTTAGGGGACCCCAAAACAAACAGAATATGGTGGATCCGGTCAAAATCGGTACAGCCAGTTCTGAGATAATCGCGTGGAAAAAAAATCATGTCTACACACATCCCCACAGACATTTGTTCAGAATTTGATTCTGAGTCGATAGGTATACGTGAAGGTATATCTAGGAGTCGTATTTAAGAAGTTTATTTTTCGAGTGATTTTATAGCCTTGCCTCAGTGAGGTGAGGAAGGCAAAAAGTCTAAGTATTGGTCGCAAAAATTTATCAACTTTAACCATGAAACCTCTTTTTACACCTAAGCTTCCATCCACCCCGGGATTCGAACTGATGACCTTTGGTTTGTGAGTCCAACTGCCTACCAGCGACTCCACCGAAGCAGGACCCAGGGAGACGACTCCTAAACCTGGACTGAGCAATCAACCTAACCCTCTAGGTTAGACCGGGGCCAACATTTACTTCCCCATCCGACGGAAGGCGTGGTCAGACAAATTTCGTCGCGAAAAATTCCACCGGGACTGGGATGCCACCGTCTGGGATCGAACCCAAGCTGACCGACCCAAGGTCCCGGTTAAACCGAAGGCACCAAAAAAGTCGAATGAGCGAAATCTCATAGAATTGCTCTCCTTCACATTGAATATTTTGGTCAATGTTTGAACACACTAAAAGAAATAAAATGCAACAAAAAGCTCATTAAAACATGCTGATGAAAAAATTAGAAAAATCGTTAAAAGTTGAAACCAAAAGTGTCTCATTGATGACTACCCTACCCTACTGTAAACGGACCGAAAAAAATCCTTTTCATCAATTAACATCCATTTATTCCAACTAAACCTTTAAAAATCCAACTTTCCCATCCCCCCTCCTCCCCCACTGGAACAACTCATCGTCGCCACCTTCACACCCCCTCCCCGCTCGTCCCGCTCCTCGCCCAGTTCCGGCGGCAGGTGCAGCTTCTCGATGACAAACTTCCGGCGGCGCAGTTTGAACGCCAGGTCGCGCGTTTCCGGCACGAACGCGGCCAGCGAGTTGAGCGCGGAAATCTTGGCAATGTCCAGCAGCCCATGGTACTCCTTGAAGGCGGGGTTCGTCTCGCGGTCCGACCCGGCAAACGACTCCAGCCGGACGCAGAAGTCGGTCTGGTCGACGAGGCGCTCGTAGAGGTGGGACGGAGTGGGCAGATGCTGGAAGAGGTGCGTCGGCAGGGTGATGAGGCAGCAGGACAGGGTGTTGCGGACGATCGCTTTGAGGATGGTGAGGAAGCGGATGAGGTCTTGGGGGAAGTTCTGGTCGTACCAGAGGGGAGAGCCGACGGAGTTGAGACAGATCCGGAGCAGGTTCTTTTCCTTGACGTCGGTGTTGGCGGGGTCGAACTGGGGTTCGCGGGATTTGGTGTGAATTGCAGTGAGCAAGGTTTGATAGCAGGGATTTGTGAAGGTTTTTGAAGGTTCTGAAGTAACTTGAGAACCGTCCCAATAGGTGATGTCGTGCTTGACCAATTCGGACTCGTCAATCTGTTTGGAAAGATCGAAAAAGTGGCCAATTTGGGTGCTTGGCTTCTGCTCCAGATCGACAACCGACAAGTTGTTGTACCGGAAGGCTATTCGCATCTCTTCCGGAGTTTGGGCTTTTTGGGGTTTGTCCTGCTCGGTTTCTTCAACGGGGGTTGGAAGTTTCTTCATCTAAAAATAATCAATTTTTTGAGCTATGATAATGTTTTGTAACTAGATTGATTCTTACTAGTTGAACAGGATTTTCCTCTAAACTTGCCGTAAAGATCGAATGGTTATTTACTAAGCCTTCAGCCAGAAAGTACTTAGTAAGAACTCGAGAATAGTTGGCATATTTGTCTTCCTCTAAAGGTGATTAAGATTTGTAAACATTCAGTGCATCTTGCTCACCCTCATCTATTACAAGCTTACCAATAGCAATAACCGACCCGATTGGGAAACCTCCACCGAAAACGTGGTCCAACGAGGGGTTTCCCGAGGACAGAATCGCCTGACCGCTGTGCAGCGACGCTCGCGTCCCCTTGATGGAAATTGCGCCACGGCGCTTCACGAAGCTGGACATTTCGAATTTCTGAATAAGGAAATTTATTTATTTAACTGAAATAAACCCTTTGACAAAATAGCTAAATCCAACAAAAAACACAACGTTTTAAATGAAAACAAAAACAAATCATAATGTTCATATTTCATAATGACACTACCCTGTAGAAAAAACACCCTACTGTTCCTAAAATATAATCGGGTTTAGTCGGATGCATCGACTGACGAAATAACCGACTAATCGGCCGATGTTGCAACATACGCTTATGGAAATTTAACCCAGACGTAAGCCGACGAATCGGTATTCGCAATCAGCCAACTCGATCATACGAAGTTGGCCGATTAGTAGGTTGATTAAAATCACTGTCCCCGGAGAAATCCGGGAACCTGCGTCTTAATGGAACCGGCGTATGAATTAGCTGCCAAAAAGTAATGGATTACATACCTACAACGTTTCGGCTGCTAGTTCAATCACCTAAAAATAAATTTACGAATTAGAAATCATTGTCTATTTTTTAGAACTTCCAGACAAAGTTCCAAATGTTCTGTGAATAAAATTTATTCGATATTTCATAACAAAAACTTACCCCAAAAGATTCAAGTAAATACACCGATGGTCAATTGAAGCGCCGGGCCTTCTGCCGGGACCGCTACCTCAAAACTATGTTTTGGTTCATCACCTTGAAAACATTTAAAAACAAACAAACACTTGAAACAATAAACTTGCCTATTTTTCTTAAAAATGACTATTGAAACACTTAGAAAATACTTACCAAACTTTGTACAAGCAACTTTTTGCTACAACATTGAAAATTGCAGGAATTCCGGTTCAAATTAACGCAGACAATAATTTACCTAAGTCCATTTAGTAAACAACACTAAAACGTATTTCATTGACCGATTCTTTGACCAACTTAGTGTGTTTCCGTGCATGCCCGACTAAAGCCAATCTAATTTGCCGATTAATTGATCGACTGAAACGTTGGCATCGACGCATGCCAACTTAGTAGGTTTACTGGTCGGTCGTTTTAGAAGACACCCGATTTCGTAGGCTGATTCCTCAGATTGAGAACTGTCAAACTTTTTACAGGGTAGTACAAGTGTTTGACAGTTCTCAATGTTTTGTTCTCAAATAATTCAACTAAGGAATGTTTAGAAAATACGTGACGCATTACGAGTAAGTGATAAATACATATTTTGTAACAAATTTGTCCAAACATTAAAAAAAAATCATTACTGATGAATTCAGTCAAATTTCATTAAAAAATTAGTTGCGTTGTATGTTAACAGCCCCTTTCTCATTCTTTTCTCACTAAATCGTTGAGAACTCGAGTGTGAATTAAGATGTGAAGGCATCAACATAAAAAGACAGCAGTAAACTGTGGAGTGACTGAAATCGACATCAAATACTTGAACCCATACAGAATGGACACAAACCTAGGTATGGTTCGTCATGTACTGTGAACTATTTTTCTAATTGGAATATATTGGTAAACTGTTTTCAAATTAGATTTCTAGAGTACGAGTGAAGTTGTTTTTTATCACATTTTTGTTCTATCAAAAATTGAGCACTTTTAGTATTTTTACAATCTGGAGTTTTTTTTGAAAAGGTCCTATAAACCAAATTTTCATTTTTTGCTTTTTGGGTGTTTTTGAATACCCCTGACTAAAAACACCCAAAAAGCAAAAATTGAAAATTTGGTTTATTGGACCTTTTCAAAAAAAAAAACTCCAGAAATTTTGTTTTTGTAATTTGTAATTTGTTGTTTTATTGGTTTTAGAGGCCATGTTCGGAACATCGTAGACTTCACGAAAATAATAACTTATGAAACAAATTACAAAAAAGAACACTTTTCCAGCTCAAGTCGTAAATTGGTCTAACGAGGTCTACCGGCTATCAACTTGTAACTTGACTAATTGTTACTTGTTACTTTCAACTTGCAACTCGCAACTTGTAACTTGAAACTTATAATTGCAACATTTAACATTTAACATTTAACATTTAACTCTTTACTCTTTACTCTTTACTCTTTACTCTTTACTCTTTACTCTTTACTCTTTACTCTTTACACTTTACTCTTTACTCTTTACTCTTTACTCTTTACTCTTTACTCTTTACTCTTTACTCTTTACTCTTTACTCTTTACTCTTTACTCTTTACTCTTTACTCTTTACTCTTTACTCTTTACTCTTTACTCTTTACTCTTTACTCTTTACTCTTTACTCTTTACTCTTTACTCTTTACTCTTTACTCTTTACTCTTTACTCTTTACTCTTTACTCTTTACTCTTTACTCTTTACTCTTTACTCTTTACTCTTTACTCTTTACTCTTTACTCTTTACTCTTTACTCTTTACTCTTTACTCTTTACTCTTTACTCTTTACTCTTTACTCTTTACTCTTTACTCTTTACTCTTTACTCTTTACTCTTTACTCTTTACTCTTTACTCTTTACTCTTTACTCTTTACTCTTTACTCTTTACTCTTTACTCTTTACTCTTTACTCTTTACTCTTTACTCTTTACTCTTTACTCTTTACTCTTTACTCTTTACTCTTTACTCTTTACTCTTTACTCTTTACTCTTTACTCTTTACTCTTTACTCTTTACTCTTTACTCTTTACTCTTTACTCTTTACTCTTTACTCTTTACTCTTTACTCTTTACTCTTTACTCTTTACTCTTTACTCTTTACTCTTTACTCTTTACTCTTTACTCTTTACTCTTTACTCTTTACTCTTTACTCTTTACTCTTTACTCTTTACTCTTTACTCTTTACTCTTTACTCTTTACTCTTTACTCTTTACTCTTTACTCTTTACTCTTTACTCTTTACTCTTTACTCTTTACTCTTTACTCTTTACTCTTTACTCTTTACTCTTTACTCTTTACTCTTTACTCTTTACTCTTTACTCTTTACTCTTTACTCTTTACTCTTTACTCTTTACTCTTTACTCTTTACTCTTTACTCTTTACTCTTTACTCTTTACTCTTTACTCTTTACTCTTTACTCTTTACTCTTTACTCTTTACTCTTTACTCTTTACTCTTTACTCTTTACTCTTTACTCTTTACTCTTTACTCTTTACTCTTTACTCTTTACTCTTTACTCTTTATTCTTTACTCTTTACTCTTTACTCTTTACTCTTTACTCTTTACTCTTTACTCTTTACTCTTTACTTTTTACTCTTTACTCTTTACTCTTTACTCTTTACTCTTTACTCTTTACTCTTTACTCTTTACTCTTTACTCTTTACTCTTTACTCTTTACTCTTTACTCTTTACTCTTTACTCTTTACTCTTTACTCTTTACTCTTTACTCTTTACTCTTTACTCTTTACTCTTTACTCTTTACTCTTTACTCTTTACTCTTTACTCTTTACTCTTTACTCTTTACTCTTTACTCTTTACCCTTTACTCTTTACTCTTTATTCTTTACTCTTTACTCTTTACGAACTGTCACTTTTTACACGATGTTCACGCACACTATCAAAACAAACATTTTTTAGTGTGTTTGAACTCCGTGTAAAAGGGGTGTCTAACTTAAACGTTACCCCGTTCGTTTGACAACAGTTGGTGTCAAACCATCGGGGTTTGAGTGTAATGGTTTGAAAAATTTTTTTTTTTCATCGAAATAATATAATAAATAAAATGTTTCAAAAATGCTGCCAGATGAGTAATTTGGATAATTTTTTCACTTATAAAAAAAATCGTGTTATTTTTTTGTAATCTTGTAGGGTTATGATTTATAGCGTAATAATGTTATACAAAGTTGTAAAACAGGCAATTATAAAAATTTGAATGCGTGAGTCACGCGGAACAAAAGGTTATTCGATAAAAAAGTTTTGAAGAATATAAAAATAAAAACAGAACAAGATACAAAATAAAATAAAAATCAAATTTTAAATAATCAAGAATTCACGGTTAATCGGGAAACGTAAACTTAATAAAATGATTGAACATGGTTTTGCCTTGATTTTGAAAGCGAAAAGTTTACAAAAACATTGAAAAATACATTTAAAAAAATATAAATGCATCTAGATATTCAAATTTCACATCAAAACAAAACTTTCACAAAAACAAACACACTTTTTCTGGCGTCAGCTCAGTGTTTGTCCTTTTTCCGACTTTGGTCTACTGAACATGATTGATTACTTTTGAACAATTTTTAACCCAAAACTTGGCAATTCAACCCCCTCAAAAGGAAATCGCCTTATGAGCGGAGGCCGCAGCCAAATCAAAGGAAGCTGGTGTCAACTTTCCACCAAGCTGGCGCCTACTGCGAACGTCGTCGTCGGAGGGGAAGATGTACTGCGTTTTAATTAACTTTTTAATTGTTTGAATTTTTGAAGTATTTTTTTTTATCTTGGTGACAACAGGAAATGAAAGTTGGGGGTTTGCGCTAGACTTATTTTTTGTTGAATTTTTCATTTGAAGTAGATGACAATAATTAAATTGTACAAATTATATTTTTGCGTTTTGTGTTTCTGAGTGATTTGTTTTAACAAATTTGGTAGGTTAAATAAAAACAATTTATTTCTAACTTTGAATTAAACTTGTTTTTTTTAATGAGTTAATGTTTTTACTCGATTTCTATACACACTACACATACTAAAAACTGTTTGCTGGAACAAAGATTTAAAAGCATGTGATCAAAGTTGCTTTGCACATGTCCTGCTGAAACCAAAAGTTCCCATGACCAATTTTGGCCCAACCCGCAAACAGCAAGTACATTTTTACCTCCTTCCTGTCCCATCCTTAATTTCACAAGTAAACAACTTCCTTGAAATCCAGGGTTGTCCCAACGGGGTCGTCTCCCGAAAGAGGACCAACGGGAAGCCAACGAGGTGTAAAGTGTTGGTTGCTGGCCTGCCCGCGATTACGGATGGTGTCATTTTCGGATGCAGCAGGCTATGACGACGATGATGTGTGAGAAAAACATACCCTATAGTAATAGAGTTTTCCAACCAAGCGAAACGTCACGGTGTCGCCACCGCGCACTGACTGCTGTTTGGGAAAATGTCTTGAGAGAAAATTGAGTTTTTTTGAAAAGAAGATTTTTTCAATAACTGATAAATTGAAAATCTAAAATCATTTTAAAAAAATAATTAAAAATTAATATTTTTAAAATTGAAAATTGTAAAGAAAATCCTCAGAAAATGTTTCCTAACGACCTGCCCTTAGACGCGTCTTGTCGCGTTTGTCCTCCGGAAATTGGAGGTCACCACACGTGCAACACGTGCAGTGCAGTTTCTCGCCCTAGGCCGGAAGCGTCGCCAAGAAGGATTGTTAATTTACGGCCCTCGCGCAGTTTCAAGAAAACGTATCTTGGCGGTGTCATCGATTGGTTTGATTTTGAGGCTTTTCCAAATTTGAAGGAGGAAGGAAATTTTCCGGTTTCGTGCGCCGAGTGGAAAGATTTTTCCTTTTGAACTTTTGAACGGGGGAAAAAGGGGGAAGTTGAGTCGAGTAGGAAATCTAATTATCTGCTTCGTTTGGCGCAGGGGGAAAACCTCGACTCAGAGAGTAATGGTTTGGTTAAGTGGGTTTAAAGTGACACCTTGTTGGGGAAAGTTGTTGATTGAAATTGGTTTAATTGTGGCTGTGGCTTGTTGTTGAAATTAGAAAGTGATAAATCAATAAAGTAGGTAAGCTATGTAAAACTATTAACTAACCCTCAGCAATTCCCCACGAAAACAGCGGGATTCGAAAAAAAGTTCTCCGATTGGGCTCAAAATTTTTCTGGGGGTTCCTTGGCCAACATAATTAGACCCGAATTTTTTTTTGTTTGATCATTAGGGTGACCTACGCCGTGTTAGGTTGGTCCAATAAATGGTCATTTTCGTAATTTTTCGCAAAAACCACTTTTTTCAAAAAATCATATCTCCGCGCCATTCAATCCGATTTTAGCTGTCTTAGACGCAAAAGAAAGGTGATTAGTTTGGCTATTTTGAAAAAATAGTAAGAAGTTTCAAATATAACCCGAACAATTGAAAAGGTAAAATTAAAACTTATGATGCTGTTTTGAAGGTCACGGGACAAAGAGCCTATGTCTGGACATAATTTTACCTGATTCCTCGGAAAATTTTACAAAGTATAACAAAAATGGTGAAGTTATGTTTTCAAAACTCCGAGATACGATTTTTTGAAAATAAAAACTGGGTTTTTCGACGCGCCGTGCGCAAAAATGGGAAAATTACGAAAACGGCAAAAATCGACTTTTTTCACTAAAACTGCGATAACTTGAAAATGTCAGCGATGACCTAGACATGTTAAGGTACCAAAAGTTGACCTTCAAAACATCATTTTAAGTTTTAATTTGACCTTTTCAAATGTTAGGGTTAGATATTTGAAACTTCTTACTATTTTTCCCAAATAGCCAAACTAACACCTTTCTTTTGAGTCCAAAAAAGCTAGGTCAAATCGGATAAAATGGTGCGGAGTTCTGATTTTTTGAAAAATGTTACCAAACAAAATGAATACTTTTGCAATTCCTTCGTGACACTACTGACTTTTCTTTTCATTAACGACCGACGAAATAGCCTACTTTTCTTTTCCAAAAATAACAGAACCGATTGGAATCACTATTCAAAACAAATGCTGAAAAGTTGTACTCAAATAGTTCAGATTTTCGAAAATTATGCCTAACATTAGTAACAGTCGTATGAAAACCAAAAATGGCGACCGTGTGTGGACCAAAGAATCTATATCTGAAAATATTTTTATCGAATCCCACGAAAAATTTTACATAACAAATAAAAAAGATTTGAGGTAATGAAAAAAGCTCAAATCTGGAATTTTTCTAGTACTTTTGTACCCGTCCCTTTTCAATTTCAACGAAACTTTGTAGGCATGTTATCCTAGGCCTATTGAAGCCATTTTTTCTACATGAAGCCTATTGTACTTGAGAGTATTATTTGAGAAGGGCGTAAGTACATATTTTTTTTTAATTTGGTAAATGAAAAATTTCTGTACCTCGAAGCCGTTGCATCGTATCAAAAAATAGTCGAGGACAAACTGGAAGGAAATAAGACCTGCGTTCTGAAAAACATACACTGCAAGAAAAAAACACGCCGCTTCTATGTGTTTTTCCAATTTTTTAGTTTAAAAGTTATATTTTAAGATGAGGTTACGATTTTTTTTTCGTTCAGATTTTTTGAGGAAATAACCTTATGATGCAAAAAGACTCACAAAAAATGAAGGATGGTACGTCTCTCAAAAAAAAAAAAATAAAATCAAAAATCATATACTAAAACTGTGTTTTTGAAAAGTGCTAAACGTTTTGGTGGTTTTGGTCAATTTCTATAAAACATACTTGATTTTTCAGTCTCGTAAATATTTTGTTTAAATATTTTTTTGCGATATCTCGGAAACTATCGGTTCACTTTTCAATGTTTACAAATTTAACTTATTTCAAATTGTCTGCTCAATTTAATTAATTTTATAATCAAGTATAATATTTCGGTAGATACACTTACATAATGGGCTGGATTTTTAATATTTTAGTGTAATTTTTAATGAAAATAACTGTAAGATTCCCAAAAATGTAACATTTTATCACTGAACTTCGAATCAATAGTTTTCGAGACATCGCAGGATGAAAATGAAGGCTAGTTGGATGACACTGAGAAAAATTAATTTCGCAAAAAAATAAGTTTATCTAATTTACCAGCAGTATGATCAAACAAGTTTAATAGAAAAATTGTAGAAAATTTTCTCAGCTCTTTGAAAATCTTTTTTTTTTTTGGGGGGCTTTCACTTTTTCAAAAATATTATTTTTTCAATAGTTTTTATCTCCGGCAGGGCTGTGGAGTCGAAGTCGGAGCCGGAGTCGGTGGAGTCGGGTCTTTTTGAGAAGCCTGGAGTCGGAGTCGGAGTCGGAGTCGTAAAATCTCGAGCAGCTGGAGTCGGAGTCGGAGCCGGAGTCGGCTAAATTTTATTAGCTGGAGTCGGAGTCGGAGTCGGAGCCGAAAAAATCTGATTACCTGGAGTTGGAGTCGGAGTCGGAGTTATCTTAAATTCTACAAAAATGATGCTTATTTTTTAGTATTTGCTATAAAACAGATTAATTTACAAAACTTCTTATATTTTGATTTTTTTATTCAAGTTGTATGCACTGCGTTGCCATTTTTATTTTTTTTAGAGGTCACTAAATGATAACCTGTTAATCAGCTCTTACTCAAGTATGTAGTATCATCATAACTCAAAAAAAAAAACAATATTGGTTTTGTAGTGAGAAATATTTAATTGATAATTGACTGCATCCCTTTGCCAATATTTATGTACCCTTTAAACTCAAATTTGACCAAATTTAATCAAGTTCTTTCTGAAAAAAGTACATACACAGTCATCTTATACCCCGATAACGAATGTCTTGGTGGTTTTAAGTAAATCAATGTTCAGGAAAAATGTTACGAGGTTCATCAAAAAATATTAATAATAATCACTATTTGTGGAAATCGAAAACAAAAAAATCACTGACAGGATGACTCTTCCAACAAATATTCAATGATTTTAACAATCTATTGCTTGGAACTCAACATGCGCATTTTGTTTATATTTTTGTACAAAAAAATAAAAGTGTCTGAGAATGTTGATCCTTAGGAAAACTATTTTGATATTGTTGCAAATTATCGTTGAACAAATCTCAAGATTTCAGGATAGGACAGGATTTCAAGATAAAAAAATATCCGTGACCTACAAAATATTTATCCTGTGGATTTTTGTTTTTTATTTAATTCTAAGTTTGTTCATAAATTTTCATGGAGGCGCACGACCATTCATAAAGCTTCGTTTAAGGTGAAGATGCAAGAAGTATTGCACGCTTCCTTTAAATATATAAAAAAAAATTAAAATTCAAATAAATCCTAAATTCCGAGGTAAAATATTTTCTAGGACACGGATATTTGAAAAGGACCCCTTAAGCGTTCTTACCACGAAGATTTTTTTAGATACATTGATTTGTAATAATAAACTTCTTCAGCCTTGACGTCTTAAAAATTTCAATTGAGCTTTAAAAAATAGTTTCGTTTAAAGTTGTTATTTACAAATACAAGGTGACTATGATAGTCACTGTGCTTCTTATAAATGTCAACTTTAAAGTGAGCAAATTGAATTTATTTGTTAAATCAATCATTAAGGATCATTAAAAAATAACAATTTAATATTTTAGCTTTAAACAATTTAATGAAAATTTGAGGTTAAGTAAATAAATCCAAATTTACTTACCAAACTGTTTTCCTGAAAATGCCTTCAAAACTGGCGTTATTTTTATTTCTGTTTCAATAACGTCTAAAACTTGTAAAACTAGAAACTTTTTCCCGGTTTTTTCACTTAAAGAATTTTTAAATAATTCTATTCATCAATGTTTTCGAAGTAATAGTAAACTAACTTTTGAAATATTTAAAAATATGTGGAGTTGGAGTCGGAGTCGGAGCCAACCATTTTTTGAAAGCTTGAGTCGGAGTCGGAGTCGGAGTCGGCTAGAGTTGGTGGGCCGGAGTTGGAGTCGGAGTCGGTTGGATCTGAAAGCCGGAGCCGGAGTCGGAGTCGGAGTCGGCTAATCCCAGAAAGCCGGAGTCGGAGTCGGAGTCGCTTGAAATATGACCCGACTCCGCAGCCCTGATCTCCGGTACGAGATTTGGGACCAACCTTTATTCTAGCACAGAAGATGCCTGTTTAAGTTCCTAAAAAAATCGAAAATAAATATTTTCGAATATTCTCATGACCATTTTGTATGATCTCTTAATATTGTATGGAACCATGAATGAAAAAAAAACTTATTATGCAAAATGGCTCCTTTTTACATACGGATTGCATGGACAAAATTTCTTTCGTCAATTCAAATTAAAACATCATGGCTCTACCTTACTTCAAAAAGGTAATCGCTTTCTCCAATCGTTGCTCCCATTCTTTGCGACCCTGCTGACAACCATAAAAAATCGGCACTGACCTTCGGCCTACGGTTTTATGGTCATTTTTTACACAACCATTTTTGCATTCCTCATCACTCATCCATACAAAATTTACGACATTCAGGTCACGTAACTTGAGCCGTGTGTGTCCCTTTGCAATCAACCAATTAGAGCGCATCTTTCCAGTCTAGTTTTAAAATTCGCACGTTGGCTTTTTGTCTCCAAGAGAGTGCGCACTTTTTTTCCGTTCTCGACCTTTCCCAAGAACCATAAAAAGGCGATTGACAACCGCTTGGCATTGCTCGCACTTTATGGCTTCTGAAGTGATGCAAAAGTATATCGTTTCTCGGAAGACGGTAACATCGATCTAGTTAGGTAGTTGGGCCGTTTTGAGCGGGGCTTCGTAACTCAAGGTTACTGGGCGCCATTTTGTTTTTATGGCACACACTGAGAAGGGGCAGGGCTTTCGGCGCAATCCTTTTATTGATTTCGTCAATCGAAAAGGGGGAAAAGGGTTGAGCAATTGATGCGCATAACAGGAAGGGTTGAGAAAGGGGGAACGCCATTTTGAATTCATCGCGTGCGTCGAGTCAAACGATTATAGCAAACGCCATTATGGCGTTCGCGTCAAACGCGCGCAAGGCGCGCTACGCGATAAGGTAACACATGTGTCACATTAGCGGGTAACCTTAGGGTTGACCTTCGCGCGTATGGTTTCCGCCTTTTGAGTTATCCTTTTTTGTGGTGGGATTCTACAGTTATTTCCTTACAAGAGGGACGGAAAAAACTCTTAACGGTTACGCGTTTTTGCTGCCGCTTGAACACTTGGGAAGGAAAAGGATCGTAAACCAAAGTGTCGCGGCACAAAAAAAGAGGTGGGATAAGTCCCTGGAAAGGGATACTTTAGGCCGGGGGTAAAGCGACACTAAAAAACAAATGAGGTTGGAATTGCGCGCGGCAGATGACAGGAAGCGGCTGGATTGCGGAGTACAACAACAACAACAAGAGAATCTACAAGAAGGTTGAGACAAAACCGTTACGCATGGACGCTAATCTGGAAGCTTGGCTTCCCGGAAAACCAGAAAACTGTCCCCATTTAGACTCGGAGAAGCTGGGCTGGATTCTATGCAAAAAATGCGCCTCAGTTGGCTAATGAGGGTCGAAGGCTGGTGCGCAAAAATAAATCTCCGATATAGATCAGACCGGGCGATGGCCGGACGACGTCGGCAGGATAAACACGTGTCAAAAGTGATACCTCCCGGATCACTGGACCGAACCATTTTTTCGCCGGGGATTATCGACTGGTCGGAACGTGTGACATCTCACACCTATTGTCCGGGAGCCGATTACGGCCCAAGATGAGCTAGATTGGTAAGGTAAACACGGCAGTAGACACAATGTTTTGCGAGCAATTTTTAAAACAAATACCTTCTCAGGTTGCTGCGATTGAAGCTGTCAAACAATGCGCTCCGCAAACTCGGAGAAGTCTTATCCCGATTTCGGTCCAAGGAGCAGAGAAAAGGATTAAAACGGGGGGATCGGCCCTTCAAGGGAGCCGCACACGAAAAAGAGAACCGGTGCGGTAAGCCCTTTATAACTGATCCCTATTGCATTAGGTGTAAACAGATGAATCCTTTCAAAAGAAAACATGGAGGTTCTTGAGCCCCGAGGTGTCCCAGCTAACACCTCACAAAGTAGGCCGCATTGTGCGGCGAGCAAGAAACACATGTCCCGCAAGCCTAAACCTTTCCTTCTTAAGAACGTAGCCCGAAGGGATGTGTTTGTGCGTAATTCCAGCGCCTACTACGGTGTGTGGTGTTGTGCGGTATGATTCCAGGCCACGCACGTTCTTTGGCGGCAGCAACGTGTGAAACAGAACCACGTCGTGCACAACCCGCTAGGGTGGCGTCGGTGGTTGTGGATCTGTCTAGATGCTATAAAACTTGTGACAGCTCGCCATAATGGCGGACTGTTAATATAACAAACATGTTCTATAACAAAATGTTATTCTTAGTTATTGTTGTTAATTCATTTATTGCTAGCAGCATGGTCATCCACTGCACTGATTTGTTAATGATTTTCAATTTTAAGTTTTCACGTGGATTATCTAATCAAATCATCTAATTTAAAAAAAATATGAATATTGAACAAACAAGCCATATTTTTAACATTTCCATGGAAAAAGTGTTTTAAAATGCATTTTATTGTCCGTTTCTTTCAAAGATACACGCCGCGCGGCATTTCAGAATGTGCCTAAAACATTGTTGCCAGCAATTTTCTGCACTTTTAGTGCAATAAAAAACATACCTGGCAACAATGGCAACCGATTTCAAGAAGAAAATAAAAAAAATAAACAGAAACAAAACGCGCAGTATAAGATTTGACAGCGCGCATCGTGTTGAGGCTGGTATGCCGCGTGTATTTTTCGGGAATACGCGCAATACATTAGTTCAGTCGTTTCCAAAAAAAAAGATGTCAAAAACAATAACTTTGACGAAATTTTTTTTTGCGTTAATAAACATCGAAAATTCAAAAGATTTTCAAAACAAGCTAAAAATGATTCTTAACGCAGTAGAATTGAAATTTTGAAGTTTCATGAAAAATTGGCCCCTCATTTTTCGGGCCACCTTTGAAGGGTTTTTGCATCGGGGGGAAGACAAAAACTTTAAATACAATTTGTACCAGCCTTATCGTTATTTTGATAATTCTATCGGCGATACGAAAGCTAAATTTTTAAATCTTTTTTAAATCGATTTATTCAACCATATCATGTTAAATTTTCAATGCTTTCACTAAGAATATATGTTTTGAAAATGGAGTAGGTAAGTTTCAAAGTATAAATACTAAAAATTGTTCACAAAAAACTGTATTTTTTCGAGAGTACCCAAATTTTTATCATTTGCAATATGGATACCAAACAAAGCAAAATTGTGTTTGCTTTTCACTTTATTCGAGTTATTTACTGAAAATACTAATATTTTAATAAAATACCGTATTTTATCGAAAATACTGAAATGGTCAAAGTTTGCAATCTGGGTATCAAAAAAAGCGTAGTTTTACATGCCATTTCACTTTATTAATGTTTTTTTTTGGAAAAGACAGAAAAGTCTCATAATTTGCATGTGGGGTACCAGAAGAAGCAAAATTTTGTATGCTTTTTAACTTTACAAGAGTTTTTTTAGAAAATTCTAAAATTTTCAAAAAAAGCTGTTTTTTCCAAAGTATTAAGATTTTTATGATTTGCAATATGGATATCGAACGAAGGGTAATTTTGTTTGGTTTTTCACTTTATTAAAGTTTTTTAAGTTAAATTTTCACAAAATACCGTTTTTTTTTTGAAAATACTAAAATTTACACAATTTGCAATTTGGGGTATCTAAAGAAGCTGAATTTTGAATGCTTTTCACTTAATTAGAGTTTTTTGTGGCTAATACTAAATTTGTCACAAAATACCGTATTTTTCGAAAATTTTCATGATTTAAATAATTTAATTTATGAAACTAAGTGATTTTTTTTTGATTTTTTACTACATTAAAGTTTAGTTTTTTTGAAATTACTAAAATTTCACAAAGTACCATATTTTTAGAAAATACTCAAATTGAAAAAAAAGAAATATGGGCATCAAACGAAACGAAATTTTGTAAGCTTCATATATAATTTTGATTCGTTTGAAACTTATTTGCGCAATTTAAAAAAAAAAAAAACTTTATTAAAGTGAAAAGGCATGCAAAATTTTGATTCGTTAGATCCCTAAATTAATTTTTTTGAATATTTGGGTATTTTCGAAAAAAAAAAGATTATGTGAAAATGCATTCAAAATTTCACTTCGTTTGATTCCCATATTGCAAATTATGAAAATGTGTGTACTATTGAAAAAATACGGTATTTTGTGAACAATTTTGAGTATTTATGCTTTAAAATATTCAACATTTTTAAAAAAATATTTCTTTTTGTAAAGAAAATATAATGCATCGATGTTTTCCTCATCACTTTCAATCAGCCCAGTTAGCGAAAAGCTTTGTTTCAAAGCATTTGCACTGCTTATTGAAGTCTAAATTTTGAAAATCTTGAAAAAAAAAAACTCATCATTAGTGATGGTAATTAGTGGTAGAAAAAAGTATCATTTCATGATTTCTGCAGCCTAATATCAGAGAATATTACGACCGCCACAATAGTTTGTGGGTTCTCTTTTCCTTTGTCTTGTAATTCCCAGCGAAAAGAAGAATTAAAAATTACTGGAAATTTCTCTTCTTATCTCAACATTTTAAAAATTGATAAAATACAAGAAATTTATTTTGCCTGATTTTCCAATATTTTGAAAAAAAATTCAAATTTAAAATAATGCAAAAACGTTCAGAAAAGTTTTGAAATACACATAAACTTACAAACATATTTAACATCTTTTTCAAAACTAGTCATGATAAAAATAGCAAAATTTATTCAAAGAACTGCTCAGGATCGAAAAAATAAAAAAATAAAAACAAATTTATTACAGAAAAAAAATATGTTTTGAAAGAAAAATTCTATATATTTGGATTGATACTAAAACTCATAAAACATTTTCTGAAACAAAATTTACTCATGTTAAACGGATTAAATTATATTACTGAATAAATTTGACTTTTTTTGAAGAATGCAAAAAAAAATAATCCATAAACCACCACACAGAAAAAAAAATCAACTCTCGTATTCGTGTTGTTGTTGTTGTTATTGAATTTGAGAACCACGAAGAAACTTATTCAAGAGTATGGTGCATTTGCACTATAAACATGAATATTTTTTAATTGGTTCTCAAATTCAGTATAGAATTTGTGTTTTTTCCTTGTAGCACACTTTTTTGCAAAATGTTTTGTTGAATAATAATAAATTTCACGAAATTATTTTCCGAAGCGTATAATTGTTTGAAAAAAAATCTGCTCAATTTTGAAACAATAAAAAACTCATAAAAATTTTATGTGGAACAATATGTGTTTAATATATCTTATATTTCTGCTTCCATTTTTATACTTTTGCCGATGTTTTTTTTCCATTTCGGCAAAATATTAATTCAGTAAAATATTCCATCCGGCGAATTGACACTCGTTGGAATGTTGCTTTAATTTTTATGAATATTTCTAGAGTTTTTTGAGGTCCACTGAGTTTTTTTTCAATTTTTGCTTTTTGAGTTTTTTAATAATCACCTTGATTTAGGGGTATTCAAAAACACCCAATTTCTTCAAATCTACCACACTACATGCTATAATAATTCATCAAAAAGAACCAAAACGACCTCCTTCACCTTTACCCGAACCAAGAAACTAACCGTGGAAAAAGCGAAGAAGAATCTGGCAAATCCGATTTGCTTGAGCTCCCGTGGCTCCCTTCTTTTCGGGGACATGCTTCTGAAAGAGGTGAACGCTAGGCGTCGTCGCCGCAGCGATTCCTCACTTGATTGGTACAGGTGAAGCCCCATTCGGTTGTATGTTTTCGAACACTCAGAAGCGGTTTACGAAAGCCGATTAACTGTTCCGGTGACAGGCGAGTTGAGGTCACGTTGTACGTGTCGCCGCCCCAAAATCGATTGGCTGTGAAATTTGCAAACCGCGAGCGTGAAGACGCCATTATGGCGTGCGCGCGTGCTATAAAAAAGTGACAGTTTGCACGCTGACTGCGGAGCAGTCTCATTTGGGTGGTTACAGCTGCAAAATGTTTTCTGATTCTAGCGGACCATTAATAACGTTTCAAGAGGTTCGGTGACTTTACAGTTTCGGAGGTCTCGATTGGAACCATTTGTTCGTTCGAAAGAGAGCCGATCAATCCGTCCGTAGCTAATTTTTATTACGTGTGTTTTTTATGTCATATTTTTTACTGGTCGGCTTTGAACTGCTTCAAGAAAGGATAGAACAAATATTTCGTTCGAGGTGATAAAAAAGGATGGTTTTTCGACGGCAGTAGGTTCTTCACACTTTCTGTGGTGGGTGTTCTCGTCGCTCTCTCGGGGACATAATTTATGGCTTTTTGAACCATTTTTTTGCCTCCTTCCTCAAGGATTGAAATGTCGCCCAAAATTGCGCCGATCCAGTTTCCAAGGGACCTAATCGGAGCGGAGCGGGTTGCACCCGAAAAGAATATTAATCACTTTCTTCAGAACAACCATTCCAAGTCATCTCATTAGGACGACATCTTGAAGGGTGAAGTCTCGACGCGGGAAACCGGAGTCACCCGGTCGGTCAAACGAGCATCGAATTGCATGATCATCGGTCAGTTGCCCTACTTAGGGCCTCAACCATGCGCAAGGGAGACTTCCAAGAAATGTGCAGGACAGCTCGCAAGCCTTTTTCTACCGAAACAAAAGAAACTGACCAGAAAAGGATCACAAATCACCGTAATTTATCGCTTTTTGATCGGGTCTTGGGGTGGAACGAGTTTGCTCGTTTTTTTTTTCGGACCACTTTTTTGCCATCTTGCAATAATCGGTAATAATGTGCGTGCCATTGTAAGATAGAGGTTTTTTTCGGAAGAAAAGACAAAATCATAAATTTTTAGTCTCAACTGGCCACATTGTGCAACAGAAGGATGCACCATGCGGTGAAGGTGCCATCCCTTTTGGAGTAAGGAATTCTCTTGAAGCATTGAAGATTGTGTGTTTTATGGACTGCAGGCCAGAACTGGTTTAGGGTTAGAAGGAGTTCAGTGGAACAGCATGTGGCAATGCGTTTTTCAAAATCTTCAAGTTTCCTAGATCTGAGCTTTTAAAAGACACATGAATGTTTCAAATGTTGCAGATCCATTCAATGTTTCAGTTGCAAAATTATTTACAATATCAGTTGCGGTTTCAGTCTCAACTTCATTCAAAATATTAGTCACAATTTAAGTAACAGTTTCAAAATAATCTTAAGTTTTAGTTAAGATTTCAGTCGCAATTCGTGTCAAAATTATAGTTATATTTCCAATCACAACCTTAGTCTAATTTTTGGCTGCTTCTTTGATTACCTTGATTATAATTCAGGTTTGTTTAATTTTGCAATTGAAGTTTAAGTCAAAATTTCATGATAGTTTTTTTAATTTCACTCAGGACTCCATTCATACATCCCGAGACAATATTAAGAAGCAAACTGTCCTAGATTGTCACCGAAAATTCACCTATTCAATTATTTTATTGATGAAAATTCAAAATAAATGCATTGCCATGAGATAACAAAATTAAATTTCAATATCTTTTGCAGTTTAAGGATTTTTTTTTCCAATTTCCTTCTTATTTGCTGATTTTAACCTAAAAAGCACACAAAAGAAGCAAACATGGTGTAACTATTCCTGAATTCCAGTTGAAACCGTCATTTATATGCTTATTTTATTTTTTTAATCACTTACAATTTCAGAATACTCAAACTTAAAATTTTGACATTGAGTTTTTTTCAAAAGGTCAAATTTCTTCAAATTTCAAAATGATGGTTAACCATGAAAACATTGAAAGGCATTTTCCAAACATTTATGATTCTGTTTTAAATTGTTCATTGCTTTAAAAAAAACTATTTTCTTTTCGTTATATTCATAATGTACTTAAATCATTGCAATAATTTGAACCAATAAAAAAACTACATTTTTATAATTCCCTATTTTAAAACTAAGCAATATGAGAATTAAGTTATATATCACGAATTAAAAACTTTATTACAAAACTTTATAACTTTCTAGAATTTCACAAAATTTTCAATTTGCAATATTTGCAATGCTCTAAGACTTTAAAAAGCGATTATTTTTTTGTTTTTTGTTTATCTGCATAAAATTTTATGTGTACTGTGGTGTGTTCGACAAAGTTGTTTAAGCTTCTCAGAAAAAAAATTAAGAAAAAATTAAAATAAAATATTTTTTTCAATTATCTCATTTTTGGTTATTTGGATGTTGAAAATTCAAGGTGCAGTGTTGCCATTAAAATACATGATTTGATGAAAAAATACTAAACAAAAATACTTTATTTTTAAATGTCAGATAATATCTGCAATTGAAACATAAAGTAAATCTTTCCCAGTTCCTGAGGGGAACACCCTTGAAGAGTATCGGGGCCGGCATTTACAAAGCGGATTCAGTGGCAGTTTCATTCTCAACTTAATGTTAACATGTTAGGGTTAATGTTAACATTCCATAGGTCGCCTCCCTAAGGTGTCGTGATAAGGTCCAGTTTGTGACGATACACTACCTTCCCTTTACTAAGTAATCAATTCCAGAAGGGAAAAGATCACCAGTTGTGTTGGTCCGAGCCGGGATTTGAACCCCGATCTACCGCTTACGAGGCGGAAGCGTTACCACTGGGCTACGTGGCTCGGTCTTTACATAAATTTCGATACAGTTCGTCGATTTCGATTAATTTATTTTTTCTGATTTTTTAGGGAAAAATGTTTTCAGAGGTAGTCAAGCATAGTGAAAAACTTCTAAATTTTACATGTGAAAATAGTCAAGTTATCAACAAAAAATCAATTTTAGCGGATATAACTCGAAAACGATTCACGATGTCAAAATGTATGTTAAGTACTTTTCGATTAAAAATGTTATTTAATTTTTTTGGATATTTTTTTAAACATTTTTTTCGAATTATTCCGTGTTTATCAAAAATCATTTTAATTTTTGAAAAATTGGTAACACAGAATTTTGACCAACCAATGCCATAGCTTAATGCTTTTTTGTTAATTACAATGAGGTTTTCCAAAGATGGTTATTTTGCGCACTTCTTCAAAATCGGTCCGAAAAATCAGAGGAAAAAAAATATTCAAAAAAACTTAAAAATTTTAATGTAAAACGAAATCAAATGAACTGAAATAAATTGAAAATATTTTTTCCTAAATTTAAAATCATGTTTAGCATATTACAGATTGATCAACAATATTTTTATTGTGAAATTCCGGTGTACAGTACTGCAAACAGTTTTTGTCGACAAATTATTTTGCCAATATTTGGATATTTTGACAAATAAAGATTGTAAAACATCAAGACAGGTGTAAAAAGCATTTAAAACACTGTTTTCATTCAAATGTTAAACCATCGCTTGTAATTTCAATTTCTATATTTTTTTATTTGTTGGCCCACCCCTCGCCTTTAGCCAAAGTCGGGGGACATAAACTTCAAAAAATATAATATAATAATGCGCAAAAACTATTTTGAACTAAGTATTCCTGCAAGTTCACCGAAGACAAATCGATCAGAAAATCATTTCACAAGATGCATAGATGCATATGTCAATTCAAACCGAATTTTGCGACACGAAAAAAAGTTTCAAATATACTTATTTTTGCCAGATTCCACAAAAAAACACAAATTGCCAAAATTTGCAAATACACGTAAAATAGCGTTAAATTTGGGATGCTCTTTTTTTACATATTTTGAAACACATTTATGCAGACTTCAAAATACCGTAAGTTTTTGAATAAACTCTTACAATTTGCTTAATTAGCAATTGATTTTAAGCCTTTAAAGTTATACAAACACTTAAATATTATTGAAATAAGCAAAACTATAAATAAATTTTTTCAACATTTGAATCTTAGATTAAAAATTCTGAAATTTTCTCCAAATTTGGCTGCGAAAATGTGTGCTGTCATAACTTCATAACTGTCAAACTTCTTTGAGAAATTTTTAACACAAGGTTTATCAAAATTTTCAATTCACAATTACAGTTATGCTTCTGCATTTTTTTTTATTAAAAATATCTTGAAACAATGTTACGTTTATTTCCTATCTACGCACAAAAAAATATTTCCGAATGTTACATCATTCATGATGTTATACTTTTGCAAGTCATTAAATATGGGTAATTCTCTTCCGTTTTTTGATATCTCGTGATGGAGGGGCGGTACGACCCCTTCCATTTTTGAACATGCGAAAAAAGAGGTGTTTTCAATAATTTGCAGCCTGAAACGGTGATGAGATAGAAATTTGGTGTCAAAGGGACTTTTATGTAAAATTAGACGCCCGATTTGATGGCGCACTCAGAATTCCGTTAAAACGTATTTTTCATCGAAAAAAATACTTAAAAAGTTTTGAAAATTCTCCCATTTTCCGTTACTCGACTGCAAAAATTTTTGGAAGATGTCATTTTACGGAAAATTTTATGTACTTTTCGAATCTACATTGACCCAGAAGGGTCATATTTTCATTTAAAAATTTCGTGTTTTTTCTAACTTTGCAAAGTTATATTTTAGAGTGTAACAATGTTCTACAAAGTTGTATAGCAGACAATTACAAAAAATTGATATATAGACATAAAGGGGTTTGCTTATAAACATCGCGAGTTATCGCGATTTTACGAAAAAAGTCAATTTAAAGTAGTACATGTTTATCAATCGTTAAACACAATTAGAAAACACTTACAATCCATTTTCAAACAAAACAGACATTTAAAACCCTATTTTTGTTTACCCTTTTTCCCATCCCAAGCTCAAGGGTCCTTTCGGAAAACATCCCAACAGATATAAAGTGGGGGTGTACACAAAGAAGAGAGGAAAGAGCAGAGTAAAGTGCAAACGAAACAAATAAACAAACCACTTCAAAAGCATCAAACAAATGTGGCACTTAACCCTATCGCTCATCCATCACATGTCAAAATCGTTCGAAGAGTGGAAAAATTACCAGTGCTAAATGCCAAAAGATATGTTTCCTCATCAAAATTACTCGGTAATTTAAGACCCTCTTCAAAATGGGCTCACCCCGTTCGGGGAACATCACGGTGGATGACGATTGAGAAGGGTTGCTCAAAAATTGTTCACAGAAACATGACAGAGACAGTTTACGTTTCAAACAAATGTCGCTGCGCGACCAAATGGCCAATTATCGGAGCTGGTCTAGTGTTACACTGACAGACTGACTGACTGCAGTGCTGTTTGTTAGCGTTCTTCATGGCAAAATGCTATTCGGGATCGATTCCCGTCCAGTTGCTTCCGGGAATAATTTATCTTCATCTGGGCGATGGACGCAACTTCCGCAGGGCGCATTATAACATAACCTCAAATAGGGGGCGGCAGCAGCGCTGCCGGTTGTCACACTAACGGTGTTGCACTGTGCAAATTTGCGGTTTTCTTATGAAAACATCTTGTCAAATTAGAACATGCTGTCAAACGAAAAAATCCTGTCGAATGAGAAGCTGTTGTTGGTACCAATCGAGCAAAATTCATTGTCTTGTGCTCGATTGGTACCTCCGTTTGACAGCTCTCGTGCTTCGATCGGTACTTTTGGTTTTAGATGTCCGTTCTCTAATAAACTCCAGGTCACATGGGAACATGTTGTATTATCACATGATAACGTGATGTCTAAAGAGAATTTTTTTAGCAAAACATTGTAAAGAGGCCAAAGAAGCAGGACAGACTCTTTCTTTACAAAATTACATTGGCCCCTTTACGTTGTTTTGCTTTAAATAAAAACATCTTTTCAAATAAGAAAATGTAGTGAAACGAAAAAATACTGTCAAATGAGAGGCTGTTGTCACATCCCGCGCAGACGGTAATAACAATATCCATGCCATTTCAATAAAAAATACTGTTGAAATAACAGAAAGTGTTATGGAATCTACTGGAAAAATCCATTTTTGCTTAAGAGATTAATAACAATTTATGTTATCATAACAAAATTTGTTATCGGTCTGATGTTGGTTGAAAACCAAAACAACTTTGGAATAACATTTTTTGTTATAAAAAAATACCTCCAACTGTTATTGGGATGATCGGATTAGTTGTTAAAATAACAAAAAATAATAACAAAGATTTGTTCGAAGAATAACTAAAAATTTTATTAGTCTGTTATTGCCATAAGAATCCAATAACAAAAAAAAACATAACGACGAATAACAAATCTTGTTATAAATAACATAAAATGTTATCTGCCTAGTATTTTCAAATACTAAAAACTGTTATACCCAAGTTATTTCCGTCTGCTCGGGATGCCATATAAGGTGATATTGAAAGAGAACATGTCATATGAGAACATGTAGTGTTATCACATGCGAGCATGTTGTGTTGTCACATGAGAGCATGTTGTATTGTCACATAAGAACATGTTGTATTATCACATAAGAATGTGATGTCAAATGAAGTCGCATAAGAACATGTTGTCAAATTAAAAAAATACTGTCGAAAGAGAAGCTGTTGTCACTTGAGAACATGTTGAATTTCCATAAGGTGATATTGATAGATAACATGTTGTCAAACTGAAACATGTCATATGAGAACATGTTGTGTTGTCACATAGGAACATTTTCTATTGTCACACGAGAACGTCAATAAAGAACAAATGAAAACATCTTGTCAAATAAGAACATGTTTTCAAACGAAAAAATACTGTTGAATTAGCTATCTTCACAAAAGAACACGTGGTATTGCAACATAAAGTGATATCGAAAAAGAACATGTTGTCAAACTGGAACATGCCATATGAGAACATTTTGTGTTGTCAAATTAGAACATGTTGTGTTATCAAATGAAATGAAAACATCTTTTCAAACAAGAACATATTGTAAAATGAAAAAAACTGTCTAAAGAAAAACTGTTGCCACATAATAACATGTTGTATTGCCACATGAGAAAGTGATATTGATAGAGAACATGTTTTCAATCTGGAACATGTCACATGAAAACATGTTGTGTTATCAAATGAGAGCATGTTGTGGCGTCCAATAAGAACATGTTGTGTTGTTACATGAAAACATGATGTGTTGTTACATAACAACATGTTATTTTGAACATGTTAGTAACATTTTCACATTTTCAGTTTCAATCAATAAGCCAAGTTTTTTTTTCGCTGTGCCATCACTAACTGACGCAGTTTTGTTGGATCTTGCTTGACCATATTTGCATGAGCAAACGTGAAGATTATGGATGTCATCCATAATCGCGTCCGAAAGCCGGATGTTTGTCTCGGGCCACAGGATTCGGTTCGGATATCGTGTGACTCGTGGCAGGTCGTTAGCAAGGATTTGATATGACGTTAGCATATTGTGTTTCAAGACACAGTTTGCTTTCGCTTTCTGAGTTGAATTTTTATTCTTCGACTTTTGGATCGCTTTAAAGTTCCACAATGAACAACGTCCAAAAATCCAGCAAAAAGCCAGCGTCCCGCATCACCCAACTTTATGTAATCCCTTCGTCACCGGTCCCTTAATCACGCACACGCACACACAATAGTGTACGAAAGGATTCAAAATTGTACACCCAGGCCCCTCAATAAAACCCGATGATGGCCATTGTCCACCCGGTGAAAGAAGGACACACATCTGCCGGGGATCGCAACCTTTTCCGCATTGTGTGTTGTTGTGTCCTTGGGCCATTTCAACCAAATGGACGCTGCAGCATCAACGAACGAGATGACCATTCAGATTAGATAGGGTTTGGGCGTCCCGCTGGGCAGGAGACAACAGGCTGGACGGACGGGGTGCCAAATGGCCAGGGACCTCTGGATTTGGCTAACAATGCGCAAGAGTTGCGGCACACTTGGTTCGATGCTCGGAGGGTTGACTGTTGTTTACTTTTATGGGTTTTGAGAAATGAACACGTGTTGGTAGAGGGAGGTGAACTGAAACAGAAACTGAACTGAAACTGAACTGAAACTGAACTGAGCCTCAAATCATTATTGAACTGTAAATCATTGATTTCATCTATCAGTCGATTTTTCTCTCTTTCCCTGACAAGTGTTCGACATTTCCAACAGTCAAATCAGTGAAATAATGTGACACGTTTTAGTGTCATTTATTTCTCCATTTCTGCCATCCAAAAATCTCTGTCGGCCAATCGATCACGGCCAGTTCAGCCGAAAAACGCACCGTCGATTATCATCTCACTAGCTGTGATCTCTCTTGCCGACGCGATGTTCTGCGGTCATTTGCTATAAATATCGCCGTCACCTTCATCATTGCCGCCATCATTGGAAGCAACACCCCTCGGCGTCGTCGTCGTCACACCAAACATCTAACCCGGACTTCTGGTCCGGAATCTCTGTAAATAATATATGGTAAGTTCTATTTACATAATATCGAAATAAAAGACCATTTTTTACGCTCCCTCGTGCCATTCGAATTCCACACTCTGTCCAACAAGCACTCTTGGAAGTGTCACCGGCAGCACCAAACTCTAGCTCCGTTGCAGCCTCCTCCGTTGAAGGGCCCCTCGGCATCGCGCGCGTCCATAAAAAACGAGACCACGCGTCCGTCTCCATTTCCTCCGCACCAAAACCATCATGCATGTATAAATTACAGCCGTATAGTGTTTACTCTTTTTCCACTTCTTTGTGCCACCGAGGGGAATAACTTCTATTTTTGGGTGGGTGGTTTCTCTTCTAAGGAAAATGCATTCCCAACTCAAACCAACAGTCATCCCCTTTTTTCGAGAGAAAAAAAAACAAACCAGCCAAAAAAATGCTCACGAATCGGTCATGTAAAACGATAACCCCAACGTATTTATTTTCGGAATCCTCCACACATCGTGGAGAGCCTCCCCTTCAAAGCTGCGGCATGATGTGGTCTGACATTCTGTGATGGAGTGTAATCCAACTGCAATCGAGAATCGTAAAGTTCTGGCCGGTCTCGTCCCGGGGTAAATCCTATTTATGATTTCGAGATCCACGGGATGCCCTTTGGCATCGGAGGGAATGGAATGGTTTTCGGAGCAATGATTTAACTTAGATTTGGGTGAAAATGTTATGGAAAGTATATGAAGGTTGTTGAAATATAAATTTAATTTGAAACTTTTCAAACGACTGAAAGTAGTCTACAAAAAATAATAAAAATATTCAATTCACTTCTATTCATGTTTAAATGTTGAACTATTCTGTATACAATTTGCTAAACTAATGACATTGGATGTAACAAATTCCATAAATTTTAGTCGATTTAGCGAAAGCAGGAAAAACATTTAAAATAACTGCTAAAAATAATAAAACTATTATGACATGGCTTAAAACAGTCTAATTTAACATGTTTCGTATGATACTGTAAAACTTCAAAAAATAAAAAGAAACGATTATGACACATATCTCGAACATCCGAAAATTACATAATATTAAATTGTTCATTGAACCTGGGAGAGTCGCCTCATGAAAAAACAAAATTAATCTTCAAATTTTTGGTCAAATTTCGGTTGAGCAGCACAAATTGTTTAAATTTCATTACTGAATCTTAATTCTCAATCCTCAATATTCTTAAGTAATCGGCTGAAATCTTGGCTTTAAATTAGGGATTCGAAAAGTAAATCAATTTATTAAAAGTTTGCAAGCAATTACCCTTAGGTAATTCTTAAACAAAAATTGATACGCAGTGAAAAATCTTTGATTTCATGGAAAGATTTTGTTTAAAAAAAAACTCAATGAATATATATATATATCCAATCATTCCTTGAAAATTGAGTTAAAATAATTCAAAATGCTGCAATACTAGAGCGTTTAATTTAGTTAAACGTTGAGACAAATACATCTTAATTTTTTTTTATTATTCAGAATCAAGGGTCCTGATTTTCAGTTCAAAGATCAGAAATCACTCACTCATCACCGAATGAATCTTTGCCGACTGGAGCAGGCAACCATTCGCGAGCGAATACTACCCGCTCTCTGACAGCGGCTTGTTCAATCACTTCACTCAGCGAAACAAATACTTCGTGAATTTCTTTTTTAACTCCGTCCGTCAACCCGAATCATACACGAATGTGCTCAGAGAGGAGAGAGCCAAAAAAATACTAGCGCGGTGCTCATTTGGCCTGCACTTCAACAGTTTGCCGTAAATCAGATTTTTGTATGGTGGAAATTGCTGCCAAATGTGTCTTTGATGTTGTGTAAACAACAAATTTGCAAAATATTATTGATATCCTTGATTTTAAGCAATTTCTTAAATGATCAAAGCTAAGCCGATCGCAAAGTATTCTCTGTCAGCATTGAGCGACTTAACGAAATCGGTCTCTCCGAACCATTCGCTGTACTACCCGATTTGAATGAGAGGGAGAGCAAAGAGAGAGTGTTCGGTAGCGACTGGTTTGGAAGTGACAAACGGTAGGAATTAGAGGGTGACGAGCGGGAATTCCCGGGAAAAATTTCCCGGGAAATTGACCATTTTTGGACCTCTCGATTCCCGGGAAATTCGGTCGAGACTCCCGGGAAATTTAAACTTATAAATATCGTAGCAAAATTATGTAAACTAATCAGAAAAAAAAACATTTAAAAAATTCAAAATTGTTTAGAACATTGAATATCCAATGTTTGATGTTCAAGTTCGAATAAACCAATGTTTCTCTTATCTTCTTATTCAGAAAGTTTAAATTCTAACTTGTCGAAAATTCCAATAGCTATAGGTGGACCAAAAAAAGGTGGACCCAAAAATTTACCTTAAAAATTATTTAGCAGTTACACCCCAAGTATGAAATCAAATGTTTTATTTTCAAATATTATCTTTTCGAATTATTTGTAAAAGGGAAAAGCTTTTTCAAGTTAAGTTCAATTTCCATATCTTCTCTTGAGCATAGCAATCCAATCTAGTTTTTTGTGAACATTTGGGTTTTCCTGATAACTGTAAATATTTTTTTCAATGAATATTTAATGTTGAACTAAAAAATTAAAAAAAAATTAAATTGTTGTTTTGAATAGTTGTTTATCATATTGCAAAATTCCCGATAGTGGGAAATTATATATATGCTATATATTAGTTATTTTTTAACAAAAATCTAATTACAAGTTTCACAATCACTCAGTGCGAATTAAGATTCGTAAATATTTTAAACTACAATTTTGAGTCTTAAAAAACTCAAGAAACGATTTTGTTTTTGCAGATTCAGAAAAAAATAATTAAAATTTTATATAGTTCCTCAAAACAATGAGGCGTTTCATAGAATTAGTATGGATTAACAGTAACTGAATTCATTTAAAAGAAACAAATTCACTACTTTTCATTTTAAATTTTTGACACTGTTGGCGTAGTAAAAAAACTCCCAGGTCCCGGGAATTCCCGGGAAATTGCCAAGTTCAACTCTCGATTCCCGGGAAATTGAAAATCTCGAGAATCGTCACCCTCTAGTAGGAATACATCAGAGCAGTTTTTCGTCGCTCTAGATTTGTGTTCGCGAGTGACTGAGTCTTTTTGGAGCAATCAGGACCCTTGTTCAGAATTTTTCATCGAAATGAACCCGAGTGTATTTAATAAAATAAATTACAGAACCACTGAATAAAAAATACGTAAATCTTTTGAAAAAATGGCCATGTTTTAAAATATTTTATAATTATTTAAAATTCTGAAAAAGAATTTTTAAGAAACCCATGGATATTGAAGAACTCAGTTTGTGCAATATCCACCAGGAATCGATAATACAATCGTTTTATAGTTTTTATTCAGTCCATTGCAAATTTTATTTTATGTTATTCCCCCCAGGGAGTCAAAACAAATTATACTGAAATTTTAAATATCTTTCCAAAAAAGAAGTACAATCGATTGTTAAATAATCTGCATGATTTACAGCTTTTGTTTATTAAGAATGAAAGTTTTAGTTGAAACAATTATTTTGATTTTATTTTTAAGATGTAAAATCAAATGTGCAACCTAAATGTGCTTTCAATAAAAATTCCAGTATTATGCTCCGTTTGTGAGTGACAACTACTAAAATTATTTTTTACTGATAACGTGATTTTTTTACCAATGAAAGTCGTGGCTAAGCTTGACCATCTAAGCAAATACCATTCAAAAAATATTGAAGATTGGGCAAATGGTTTTTGAGATACAGCCTCTGAAAGAATGTTACAAACGAAGAAGAAGTTTACTAAACATCACATTCTAGTGAATTTTTAAGTGAATTTTTGATGTCGATAATTGAAAGTATCGTGAAAATTCCACATCCCTTATTTAAAAAAGCTTTCAGTTTTTTTAAATCAACTCTAACATTTGAAAATGCCTAAAAACGTTTTATTTTCGACCATTTCAAATCTAAATCTAAAACGAAATGTTTATCTAATCAGACCCTAGCGCAGCCAATCTTTCGAAGGGATCCTGGAGAGTGCCTTAGGTTAGATGACGCCTAGCACTCTTCTTGTCATTTATTAACATTTGTAGTGCGCCATTGCATTAGAATGCATTGAAACAACACAAGCGTTTCATGGAACCAGGAACTGTCACCTGAAAGGCAGGTGCAACAACTGTGGGGGTCCCCACAAGACGGACGAGTGCAAAGTCCAAGAAGCCGAGCCGAAGCGGTGTGCCAACTGCTCTGGAGCCCACGAAGCCACGGACCGCAGCTGCCCTAAGCGTGCTGACTTCATCCGGAGGCGCCAGCAGGCGTCGAAACCGAAACCGCCGGCAAGGAAGGCGGAGAAGCAGAGTCCAGCAGTTCCGGCGTTTACGCCGGCGGAGTTCCCTCCGCTGCCGGGCACAGTTCCGGACGGAAAATCCAAGGATCGCCCTCGTCCCGCAGGAAGCAGCCAAGGTGGCCCCCGAGTCGGTGGAGCCACGGAGAAGGAAGCCGGGGAGGTACTCTACAGTTCGGCTGAGCTGTGGGGGATTTTCTCCGAGTACATCGGCAGGTTCAAGACCTGCAAGACCCGCTTGGACCAAGTAACCCTCGTCAGTTACATGATCTCCAAGTATGGAATTTAAGGAGTTTTTTTTGTTATTATATATTGTTTTACTGATCCTCGGTCCCAACCTAGTCACAGCACCTAAAAGGACCTAATAAAAATAAGTTAAGAAAAAAAAACACAAGCGTTAAAGCGGCCAGGCCTACTGCGTAAAGCCGTATTGCAGAGATGACTCGTAATTGGGTTGAGTTTGAGCACTGAGTGTTCGACCAACAACATAATTCTGAATCTACAGGGGAGGAAGAAGCGTGGGGACACACCACCATACGCTCCGAGAATTTTGGTTGTATTTGTTGGGAGCACCATGCTAAGAAGGTTTGGTACTCCGGGACTCTCTGGGATGGAACATTGTATTTCCACGAATGCCCTGGACACTATTTGCCGTGGTTATAGCGCCACAACTCGCTCTCTGTAACAGTATTCCTAAGTCCAGTCCACGCTCATCAAGTCGTCATGGCTTAGTGGTTAGTATTTTTGCTTACCAATCCAAAGGACATTTCAAATTTATGTGTTCTTAACTTTCCCGTTGGGATCAGATGGGAGTCGTACTCAGAACCATTCGCTTACACAGCGAACGCCGTAACTAGTCAGCCACGACCGCTCCTTTAGGATTAATTCGAAAATGTTTATCATATTTTTATTGGAATACGTTATATAGAACTATATAACTCTAAAACGTCGTACGATATTGATATTTATGTAGTAAACTTAAATTTGGTTTTATATCTAAAATTGAAGTAAAATTTTTTTTTCCAATATTTTCCCATAATTTTTAAAAATTATATTTTTTTTTCAAAAAGTTGATAGCAATTTTATATTATTCAATTTCTTTTATAGCTCATAAGATGGCGTTTTTGTCATCTAAAACATAAACAAAAATGGGATTGGTTTTTTTTTGTGTAATTCAATTATTGTGAGAAAAATCCTAAGGATTATTTTTTTTACAGATTTTTTGTGAAGACTTTTCTGCAAAGACCTTTTTGTATAGACAGCTGCCAAAATTGTATGATTCCGGTTGTAATCGATTTTGATGCCCTTAGGACTTCACCATGCCATTTTTTCGAGTGATGTATAAGGTTTTTATCTTCAAGTTTTAGTTAATAAATCTAATTAGCCAGCGCCTTTTGTTATTTGGAAAAAATGTGTGCAAACTACAAAATGGAGCGTTTTGTTCGGTATGTTCACGTACCCTTCCACCCCCGTAGATTCTGTGAAATGTTATCAATTCTCAGAATCCTCTCTGCGTTAAAAACAACGCAGTAGGGCTGGCCGCTTTCATTGTTGCAAAACATTTTCGGGTGATCTCGGATGTACTGCAACTATTAATATTGACAAGAAAAATGCTTGGGGCGTAATCTAATCACAAGACTTTCAAGCATGCTTTCATCGAATTGACTACGTTTGTGTTAAACTAGATCAGATAGAGATGATCATTTTGCACAAATGTGTGCCACTTTTTATTTATTTGTTCTTTTTTCATTCTCTTTTAAAAAACACTACATTTTAATTTGTTCGATTCCAGCTGTTTATCCTATTATTTTTCTTCAGTTTTAAAAGGTTTACATATTTTCAACTCCTAATCAAATAAAACTATAATTAAAACACACAAAGTCAACCCTTTCAACGCACCCTTTATTATTTCCCACTAAATTTCCCCCTTTTAAAAAGTCTCTATTAACAACCCTTTTCCCACCATCACCCTTTTCCTCCAATCCAAAGCCGAGACGACGATTTTTGCCACCGCGAATGGGTGGAGTCACGGAACCCCTTTTTCTCCCGTTTGCATGCGATTGGTTCGTAGAAGATCGACGAGGTTTTTTCTTTGAATTTTTTACGTGTCTCTTGAGTTTATTTTTACTTTTAACCGCTTCCCCCCTTTTTTGTGCTGGCTGCTTCTTTTGACTCACTCTGCTTTCAAAGAAAACGTTTGAGAGACAGTTCATGCAAGGGGTGGTGAGGAGGAAGTGGGGGGAACGAACGTTTAGCCAAACATATTTAAAAGCGACTTGTGTATGTGTGTGTGCTATTTTGGGAAGATGAATGACGTGAGCGAGGTCGAGTTTCGATAAACGTGTATGCAAATGTGTAATGGAGGGTGTTTTCAGTGGTGCCAATTATTTTATTTTAAAACTACAATTTTAATATTCATTTTAAATGTACCATTAGTTACAGAAAATGAAAAACAATATATTTAAACATGTTTAAAATAATAACGTAAGTTTTGGCAACACTGCAACCATTCTGGCCCCGTTGTCCGCAACACTGTTCCGTTGAGATGAAAAAAGAAAAGAAAATATTTCAACCACATCAAACATCCTTTACATGTCCAACTGTGCTGTGAATTTCACTACCCCGGCTCGTGTTAAAGTGTGAAAGAGTTTTCGCTCAGCTTCGTGCCTTTTGCGGGCGGGAATATGGTTAACACATGACACACAAGTCGTGAATGAGTGAAATATATTTATTTAACGACACGTTTTACACCGCTTCGGAAGGATGCCAGCGTGACAGGTGAAATATGTGCCCAGTCGAGGACAGGGTGTTGACCGGTGATTTTTCAATGATTAAAAATTTGAACAATAATCTATTTAAATTATTTTTATAAATTACACAAAGCAACCGGAACGATTTCTGAAAATAAAATTCAGAAGATAACACGGAAGTTATCTTACAATAATTATAATGAATACCTTACCAAGAAGAATATTTTTATATTGATTTTTTTAAATAATTCATTAGAATCATTTAGCAGACACCATGTTCTTTGCAACAAGCACAGCATGTGACACTTTTAGTAATAAACTCTGCAGCGGAAACATTTTTCTGTGTGCAACTAAGATGCCCGGTTATTATATTTTTAAACTTATGAAAAACAAACATTTTTTTCAAAATAACCATTTAAAACGTTAATAGGTTTTTAAAGGCTGTTTCACACCCTCACGACTGTGCTCTGATTGGCCGCTGTCACATTCCCAATCGGTTGGCTGTCAGCCCAAGCAGTGTGAGCTGTCAAAACCGCGGCATGATGGCTGTCAAACAATGGACGCATTTGTTTTCGGTCAGACTGACCGGATGCGAAACTCTTTCGCAGGTGAAAATTGTTGTTTTTAGCTCACCACTGTTTTTGGCTAAACCACAGTCGTTTTCTCGGTTACCTATCAGAATCAAGGTTACGACAAAAAGGTGGGACTTTGGTCATCCTACCAAACCTATTTCTTACTTGATAGTGTCGTTGTCTGATTTTTTTTTCTAGCTTAAAAAACTTCAAGACAAACTCCTTTCATTTATCTCCTTCGCTAACAGCGTTTTGCGAGATTAGGCCTTATTTCCCCTTAAGTAGACATCCTTAAGGCCACCATTTTTCCGTGTTTTTTATCCCGCAATTTTTTGTTGCAACTTCAACCATCTGACGCCTTTTGGCGATTTCTAGGTGGAGGGTCAATCTATCCGCACACAAACGCACAAAAAATCACCTACAAATTTATCTTCCGGCTGATTCCGACTTCCATCCGCCCAAGTATTAGCCAAAGTGACAACACTTTAGATCTTGACACCCCTCGCCCCAGGCTCGGCTGGCTGCTGCTTGACCAAACAGTTTGGCCAGTGTGATATGCTGAATTTTGCGAAAGTTCAAATCACCACATTACTCAATTTAGCAGAGCCGAGGGTTATCAGTGACGAGAAAAAAAGAGAATGACGCCGACGGTGGTGGTTTCGAAGGTTGGAACTAAAAAAAAGTTAGGTTCGATCCACCTAGAAGTGTTTTGAAATTGAGACTAAAACGTGAGTATCCAATGGATTTTTACCGATTAATTCAAATCATTTAGGATAATAGAAAATATCTATAATCTTCAAAATAAAGAAATAAGTAAACAAACAAACGCCATATTAAATATGCGCATATCATTAGACAAGTATTTTAATAAATATTTTATTCGATAGCTGCGAAATAAAAAAAAAACTTACTATAAAATTACAGGTTCAAATAATTACTCAAAATATAAAATATGATCGTATCCCCTGCATCCCCTTTCTACGCCGTCAAAGGCAAACCTGGCCAAATACGAATCTAAAATTTGGTAAACCTAAAAAAAGCCTTTAACTTAAATGTTTTTCTTTGGCTGAATTTGCACAAAAACCAGAAGTTTTATTGACGACAGTCAGCGAATCTGGCAACCATTATTGAGGGACAAAACTTTACAATTTTTTTAAACATTCAATTGGTATTTTGTACCTGAGAAATTTTCCAGAATTTCAGCCAACGATTATTTGTAATATTTTGATTTAACTCAAACTGTGTAGTGATCTTCCTTATGACTATAGAATAAATAAGCAATTTTGCTATACTAATTTGACAGCTGTATCTTGAGAACAGAATTTCTGATAAATTTGGTATTTTCGGCAAAGTAATAGGAATAATGAAGAAAAAATAATAATTTGCTTAAATTTTTGCCGATAACTCCCCAAAATTTCACAAAATACCGTATTTTTTTTTTTCGAAAATATTCAAATTTTTATAATTTGCAACAAGGCGAAGCGAAATTTGGTAAGCATTTTCATTGTTTTTGAGTTTTTTCCACAAAATACAGCATGTTTTTATAGTACTCAAATTAAAAAAAATGCATTATGCGTAAATATCAATCGCTTTGAAATTTTGCATGCATTTTAATTGTTTAAGAGTTTTTCGAAAGAAATACTCATATTTTTACAAAATACCTTATTTTTGAAATTACTCAAATTTTTATAACATACAAAATGGGTTTAAACGTTTTCAAATTTTGCTTGCATTCGAACTGTTTTAAAGTTTATTATTTTATATATTCTTCAAAAATACTCATAATTTCATAATTTGCAATATGGGTATCAAACGAAGCGAAATTTGTAATATATTTTAACTTTTTTAGAGTTATTTCATTGTATTACACAAATTTTCACAAAATACCGTATTTTTAAAATACTCAGGTTTTCAAAATTAATGAAAAAATTGCACAGTTCAAGAGTTTTTTTAATGAAATACTAAAATTTTCATAAAATACCGTATTTTTATTCACATACAGGACATTGTTAAAATTTAAGTAATTTAAAAAAAGCGGTATTTTGTGAATTATTTTTCCAAAAAACTTTTAAAAAGTAATAAGTTTATAAAATTTCTCTTAGAAAATTTGAGTATTTTCGAAAAATAGTAACAGTAGAAACTGAAAGAATAGAAGAAAGTGATCATTTTGTATGGCGCAATTTTGAATTTTGGACCATGAAAATTGAACACTTTCTTACTGGGTCCCGCTGGCATGAACGTTGTTCACGATTACGCGAACTCATTTTTTGCGTTCATAAAACAGTTAAAATGCATGTAAAATTTAATTTTTAAACCCTTTTTGCCAATTATAAAAAAAAATTTAGTACTTTAAAAAAACGGTATTTTGTAAAAAAATGAGTTTTTTTTTGAATACGGTATTTTGTGAAAACTAGGGCATTTGATCCCTAAAATACTTGAACAGTGAAAAATCATACCAAATTTTGCTTCGTGTGATACCCATATTGAGAATTATACAAATTTGAGTATGATCGAGAAAAAACGGTATTTTGTGTTTTTGCCTTCCTCACCTTACTGAGGAAAGGCTATAAAATCACTCGAAAAATGAATCATGTCCTGAGCAAATGTCTGTGTGGATGTGTGTAGGTGGGTGGACAAAAAAATTGTCACTCGATTATCTCCGGACTGGATTCACGGATTTTGACCGTATTAGTCTCATTCGATCCGTCTTGGGGTACCATCGGTCTCTATTTAAAATCAGCAAGGTAAGTTAAGCACTTCAAAAGTTATGCTAAAAAGACGATTTTAACGTATGTCCGGAAGATTGTAAAAGGGTGGTTTTTGCAAGAAAACCTATCATGTTATACATTTTCAGAAAGGTATTAAAAAGACCTTTCCAATGAGCCCAAAACATCGTGTATCTGGCAACCCTATCAAAAGTTATCAGCACTTAAGTGTTATTTATACACTTTTTGGAGGCCGGATCTCAGATATTTCAATGAAAATGATGTCCGGATCTCTTATGCAACCCGTCGTTAGTTAGATAATCGAAAGACCTTTCAAATGGGCCTAAAACATCAAGGATCTAACAACCCTTTCAAAAGTTATCAGCACTTAAGTGTTATTTATACACTTTTTGGAGGCTGGATCTCAGATATTTCAATAAAAATGATTTCCGGGTCCATCACGCGACCCATCGTTAGTTAGATAATCAAAAGACCTTTCAAATGAGCCTAAAACATGGAAGATCTGACAACCAAATCAAAGGTTATTAGCACTTATGTGTTATTCATACACATTTTGGAGGCCGGATTTCAGATATTGTGATAGAAATATTGTCTGAATCTTCCATGCGAACTATCGTTGAATAGTTTTTTATGAGATCTTGCCGATGAGCCAGAAATATTGGAGGTCAGCGAACCCTATCAAAAGAAATTAGTAATAAAGTTGATTTGTTAAACATGTTAAGGGGGAATGTTGCTATTTTTACTGAATGAATTGACTTTATGAATGTGAGGAAGGCACCAACCACCTATAGGTGGATTAAGTAACGTTTTTTTATATTGATACCAAATCTATACTTCGATTAGATTAGATAAACGTTATTGTCCCGTCGATAACGATAGAATCATCGTTATCGTTATCGAACCTCAATAATTTTATCGTTAACAACCTTGTTAAAGACCAACAGAATGAGTGTTATTGAAATCAAGGATTATATAAATATTTAATTCAAAAAAAGTATTTGAATAAAACCTTGAAAAGAGTGTAACACTAAAGTTTAACAAAGTTTCCTTTTGTCGAGCATTCAAGGGTTTGTTCCGGACATTTGCCAGCCAGGTAGGTTTTGAAAATATGCAAAAAAAAAAAACAATTAGAAATTCCGAAAGTTAGAAGTTGAAGAATGAAGGTTTATTCCGATTACACAGCAAATCTCATCAAAAAGAAAGACAAAACAAAACCTTAAACAGTGCAGATTGATTAATGGATCGGTTCCCGCAACGACACCGCCCTCCAGTCCAAATGGTGGTTGACTTTTTACGTGACGGATTTGCCTCTTTTTTTCTGTCGCTCTGCTCTGACTGGTTTGCATCATCGGAATGGCCAATCTGGTCTGGATATCTGGACGCTCTACTTTTCGGTGCTAAAATTGGGGACGTTCCCCCGGTTGATGATGATACATGGTGGCGGTGTTGACCATCGGACGCCGGTGACTTATGGATTGAGCTGATCTTGACGCGATTGCCGAGGGATAATGGGAGGGTGAGAAATCATGGAAACTCTTATTTGATGGTCAATTTGCGGAATATCATCAAACTAGCAGATTTACTTCAATTTGACCAGAATGGGCAATCCCAAAAACTACTTTTTTGTTCGAAGGAGTGCGTGCAATTCGACGTTACGACCCGGTCCTCAAACCTCGAAGAACACGTGAAAGAGTCACATATAAGAATACATTTTACGATATTGATAAAATTTAACCCGTAAAAGTCCTAACCAGTAGCGCGTTGGTAAAGTTTGGCCCATTTTGGCCGGGTACTTACCCCCGAACTCGTTCAACTCGATAGCTCGGAAGCACCTTTTGCCAGGCCAGGCAGCGGCAGCTCACGGAATTTATGAATATCGCCACGCTTATCACGCGACAATGTCATAAAAATTCATACGCGATAGACGCGACGACCGTGGACAGGAGGCTCGGGAGCGCATAAAAAGGACTATTTGACGTTTGTTTTACGTAAGAGTAAGGGTTGACGGGTTGAGCAACTCACCTGGCGGCGCACTGGGAGGGTTATAGTTTTGGGTAGCCCACGAGCTCCCATCAGAGCTGGTTTATGTCACGACACTTCAGGCCGAACCACGTGGCGGTGACTTTGACTTTATTTATCGTAACGTGGCGGCCGGATTTATGGCAATGTTGCGCTTTTAATAGCTATTGTCACTCGGGGACCGGTTAAGCGAATGGCGAGGGTTATTTTTACTAGCCCTCTTTGGGGGTTAGTTACGACTAAACAGTGGAATGACGGCTTGGAACGCAAATTTCGGTTCAGTTTCAGTTCAGTTTCAGTTCAGTTTCAGTTCAGTTTCAGTTCAGTTTCAGTTCAGTTTCAGTTCAGTTTCAGTTCAGTTTCAGTTCAGTTTCAGTTCAGTTTCAGTTCAGTTTCAGTTCAGTTTCAGTTCAGTTTCAGTTCAGTTTCAGTTCAGTTTCAGTTCAGTTTCAGTTCAGTTTCAGTTCAGTTTCAGTTCAGTTTCAGTTCAGTTTCAGTTCAGTTTCAGTTCAGTTTCAGTTCAGTTTCAGTTCAGTTTCAGGTCAGTTTCATATCGAGCTCGTTAAGAGAGTTTATATCATTTAATCATCCACAGATTCATCTCTTCCTAGTTCATCATCAATCCAAAACCGAGGTGGCCCTAATTATAGCTTCCTTTCCAACTCAAAGCAGACTTCACTTCTCCTTTCGCTCAGTAGGAAATCAGGAAGTCATTACTTACTGATCCTCGAAAATTGTAGGGTTCGCATCCCAACCGATCCTCGACAAAAATACTCTCAATTTCCTAGAAAATTTGGCAGCCGCCAATCAACGGGACCTCACCTCACGATTTCGAGAATAAATAATGCACTTTTTTTGCCCCGTTCTCTCCCTTTTGAAAAAGGATGAAAAACAAAAGGGATGTCACTCCTGCAATTAATTTCCAATTAACCGCCAACGCTGGCAAACATCCCAGCAGGCGGCGCCACCGCCATCATCTTGGAACTCAAAACACGTGCTCTTCCTTTATTTGCACGGCGGCTGCTGCTGTCATTGTTGTTGTTGTTGTTGTTGATTGGAGAACTCGCGCGAGCGCGCGCGGGAAAATCAAACAAAGCAATCCGGCTGAATTAAGTGCGTTGTGTGTGTGCGAAGAGCAACTGTCAAAGTTGCAGCAGCAGCAGCGAGTGCATCTCGCATAGAGAACAGGGAAAGGAAAGTGAAAACTAAACAAGCGCAAAACCGGGAAACAGATGGCTTCCGTCTTTTGAAAAGTAAAACCTTGGAACGCGTGTGTGTGTTTCAGATTCGGTCGGTGTTTGCGGCAAATGTGTGTGTATGCGTTTTTAGGACGATGCACCTTTGCGGTGCAGTGATGCAGCTCAGTGACAGCGAAGACTTGTTCCAGGTTCCAGCATCAACTGTCAAACTCTGTCAACTCTGTCACCTCTGTCAATTCTGTCAAATGAAAACACTGATCAACTTTTTATCAAGATTTGCTAATCTTCGACCAAAAAATTGATCCTTTTCTTGAACTTTACCTCCCAACCTCCACGTCATTTTTTTCTTTTCTCAAAAGAAGTTGCGCAACCTCCAATCAGGACCCCTGCAAAAAAAGGGTGCGTTTTTTGTGCCCGTTCCATCAATCCCTTCCACTTTCCAATCAATGGGTTTGACATGTGTACCCTTCACAAAAGGGGCACAACAGCAAAAAAGGAAGGATTTTCGACTGTTTGTTGGTAAATATTAGCGCGAGCGGAGAAAGCAAAAGTGATTGTCAAACTTTTTTTCCCCAAAAAAAAAACTTTGCGCAAGGGTTTCCATCTTTGTTTGTCGTTGCAGCAAGAAAAAAAAAAGGATTCCTTTATTATGGCGGCAAATTGAAGGGATTAGTTTCCAATTAAGGGATCGATTTTCCTTAGGCACCGCTTTGAACCCGTTGCGGCGGCAGATTTTCGGGCCTAATCAAGCTATTGATCCTTTCGGGCTAATTATAGGGCAAGTCAACCGTTCTTTGTCCCCGGTTGACGTCGGAACGAGAGCACAAAGTCGATCTCGAAGGAGGTCGGATCGCGACGGAGGAGGTTGGGCGATTGATTTAGTTTTTGAGAATTTCGCTGGAAAGTTTTTAAGTTTGTGATTTTATCAAAAACAGCTTAAATTAAATTTGAAATATTGGTAAATTTCACATAATGTTAATTTGACAGATATCAAACGCTTTCAAAATATTTTTGCTTTGACAGTAAGAACAGCATTCTTGAAAAGGCAAATCTCAAAACATAAGTTTGAATTAACGGTTAACCAAACTGTTTAAAATGTGTTTCATTTTGACAGAAAATGTAGCATTTTTAGTAGGGGACCATCCACAAACCACGTGGACACTTTTTTGGAAATCTCAACCCCCCCCCCCCTTCCCTCGTGGACAATTGACCATACAAAAAAAACTTTTTTTGTATGGAGCGTGGACAATCGCCATACCCCCCCCCCCCCTAAAGTGTCCACGTGGTTTATGGATGGTCCCGTAGGGCGAATGTTTAAACTATTTAGTCACGTTTTTTTTTTCAAAATCCGTTGCAAATCAAAACAACTTTTTCTATTCAAGGGTCAAACATTTTGCACCCTTCAAAAATTTGATTCATTTGGTCAGTTTCGTCCTTTTGCGTTTGGCCCTTTGGTTCCGGCGCTGCAGACGGTTACGCAAAGCATCAAAGGCCGGCAAAAAAAACGACGGGATAGGAAGGAAATCGATGGACCCTAATCAATTTCGTTTTTCTCAGTTTTAATCCCTACAAAACTTTGCAGTGGCCATTTTTAATAGCTTTTCGCCGGGGTGACCGATTGCCGTTGGTCGGTATTTTTTTCAAGCATTTTTTTATTTTCAAAGAACATTTTGAAATGAAACATCTGAAATCGCATAAAAGCATCGTGTGCATATGTGCGGGGCATAAATTTAAATTCCCCCTTCTGGGATGCAAACGACAGATGGATGGATTTTTTTGTTGATTTGAAATGGTCAAAAATTGACGCGAGACAAAAAAGTATGCAAGCTGGACCTTTTTTTGTTGAAAAAATGTGTTTTTTCTACTTTTGAAAGAATTAAAAGGTGACAATGATGAAGGTTGCCTAATTTTAGAGCAGAAGTTTGGGTCAGTTTGAGCACGTGCTAAGAAGTCAAACTTATTTTCTTAGAGAAACAGAGATGATTTATTCCTGTGTGTGAACTGAAACTGAACTGAAATTGTGACAGAAATTGTTACTGAATTTGTGACTAAAATATTGTGATTGAAAATTTTAGATTTTGACAGAAACTGTGAAAGAAATTAAGATCGAAAATTTTAGATTTTGTCTGAAATTGTGACCAAACAATTGTGACTGAAATTTAGGTTAAAATGTCA
Source organism: Culex pipiens pallens (assembly GCF_016801865.2). NCBI lineage: Eukaryota > Metazoa > Arthropoda > Insecta > Diptera > Culicidae > Culex > Culex pipiens. The sequence goes on along the minus strand of NC_068938.1, from coordinate 180,075,728 downwards.
AATTTTGATTGAAATTGTAACTGAAATTGTGACTAAAATTGTGAATGAAATTGTGGCTGAAATTGTGACTAAACTATTGTGACTGAAATTTAGATTGAAAATTTCAGATTTTGACTGAAATTGTGACGGATATTGTGACTAGAATTGTGACAGGAATTGTGACAGAAATTTTGACAAAAATTGTGGATGCAACTGTGACAGAAATTGTGACTGAAATTGTGAAAGAAATTGTGACTGAAATTGTGACTGAAATTATGACAGAAATATTGACTGGAATTGTGACTGAAATTGTGGCTGAAATTGTGACTAAAATTGTGACAGAAACTGTGACTGAAATTGTGACAGAAATTGTGACTGAAATTGTGACAGAAATATTGACTGGAATTGTGACTAAAATTGTGACTGAAATTGTGACTGAAATTGTGACTGAAATTGTGACAGAAATTGTGACTAAAATTGTGATTGAAATTGTGACTAGAATTGTGACTGAAAATGTGACTGAAATTGTGACAGAATTGTGATTGAAATTGTGACTGAAAATGTGACTGAAAATATGACTGAAATTGTGACTGAAATTGAGACAGAAATTGTAACTGAAATTGTGACAGAAATAGTGACTGGAATTGTGACCGAAATTGTGACTAAAATTGTGACAGAAATTGTGACTGAAATTGTGAAAGAAATTTTGGCTGAAATTGTGACTAAACTATTGTGACTGAAATTGTGACATAAATATTGACTGGAATTGTGACTAAAATTGTGACTGAAATTGTGACTGAAATTGTGATTGAAATTGTGACTGAAATTGTGACCGAAATTGTGACTGGAATTGTGATTGAAATTGTGACTAGAATTAAGACAGACAATGTGACTGAAATTGTGACTGAAATTGTGACTGAAATTGCGACTGAAATTATGACAGAAATTGTGACTGGAATTGTGATTGAAATTGTGACTAAAATTGTGACTAAAATTGTGACTGAAATTGTGACTGAATTGTGACAGAAATTGTGACAGAAATTGTGACAAAAAATTGTGACTGAAATTGTGACAGAAATTGTGACTGAAATTGTGACAGAAATAGTGACTGGAATTGTGACTGTAATTGTGACCGAAATTGTGTCTGAAATTATGACAGAAAATGTGACTGAAATTGTAACACAAATTGTGACCAATATTGTGACAGAAATTGTGACAGAAATTTTGACAGAAATTGTGACAGAAATTGTGACCGAAATTGTGACAGAAATTGCGACAGAAATTGTGTCTAAAATTGTGCTGAAAATGTGACTGAAATTGTGACAGAAATATTGACTGGAATTGTGACTAAAATTGTGACTGAAATTGTGACAGAAATTGTGACAGAAATTGTGACTGGAATTGTGATTGAAATTGTGACTAAAATTGTGACTGAAAATGTGACTGAAATTGTGACTGAAATAGTTACAGAAATTGTGACTGGAATTGTGATTGAAATTGTGACTAGAATTGTGACTGAAAATGTGACTGAAATTGTGACAGAAATATTGACTGGAATTGTGACAGAAATTGTGACTGAAATTATGACAGAAGTTTTGAAAGAACATGTGACAGAAATTGTCACTGAAATTGTGACAGAAATTGTGACTGAAATTGTGACAAAAATTGTGTCACAAATTGTATCAAATATTGAACTAAAATTTGACACCAGAAACTATGACGGAGATAAACATTCATAAAGAATAAATGAAATTCAACCAATTTCACATCAAAAAAGCCTTCTTCAAAAACCAATTTCCCACAACGACGCAACAATGATTCAATCCTACCGTTTCCTGGAACCGTCCCAGCCTGACAAACAGTCAACCCCCTTTTATGGCTGTTTCGGTAACGTTTCTTTCTACTTCCAAAATGTGCATTCATTCAATCCCTACGGGACAGAGGGTCCCGAAAAGCAAATCGCAATTCGTTGAATGCAAATTTCAAACCGTCACCCATCAATGGTTTTTCGATTTTCGATCCGGGCTTCGAAAACCCTTCTCAAACGTGTGTTTCTTTCTTTTTCGGTTTTTGCTTTTTTTCCAAGGGGTGCGATAATTTATTCCACTGGTCATTACACCGAAAAATGCAACCAACGTTAGATTCACATAAGCATTTCAGGTCTCGAAAATGGAAATGAAAAAGGGATCTCCTTCGTCGCTTTTTTCGTTGTTCTTATTTTTCTCATTTTCCCAAAAACTTTTTCGAAACTTGTGCAATTGTGTAGCGAACTCCCATCAACATCATCATCATCATCCTCAAAGGAATCAAACATCGAAAAAGGGAAGGGTGTGCAACCCCTCGTCCAGGGTCAGCATCTGAGTTTCCTGGTTTTTGGTCTGGCCATTCGAGCAGATTATCCCTTTTTGGCGCGACTGGCTCGTTGCTTCCTGCATACATTTCGGGAATCCATTTTCCCTCCATTTTTCGACGCAATGGTCATCTGGCGGTGGTGCGATACTTTCCATGTTGTACAGAGCGAAGTTGAAAGGGGTCTTCCTGTGGGATTGTGAGTAGTGAGAGAGAGAACCAAAAGGGTGGTCATTTTGGTCGTTAATCAAGGGGATTGCAGCATTGTGGGATATTTTTTTTGGAATATTTGAAAAAAGGTTGCAGAACTATGAAAGGAATCGAGTTTGGATAAAACCAAACATTATTAACAATCGTTTGAATACAAATTTTCATTCTGTGAAATTTTTGATTTTCAAGCTTAAAACTCAAATTTGAAGGTGAGCCCACGATTTTTTTTTTCGTACAATATTTTTGTGAAAATATCCTAATATATTACAAAAAGACTCACGAAAATTGCAGGATGGAGCAATGCTCCTAAAAAATAAAAAAAAAACATTTACTGAAACTGTTTTTTTGAAAAGTGTTCTAACCGTCAAAATTTTAAAAACCCGCATGCGGGAATTGATTATCCAGACAATTTTCCATAAAAGTCTCCATATTGACCATTGTTCTAAGTCCAATTCTTGTGAAGTTACAGCGGTTTTAAAAATAAAAATGTTGAAAAGATAGTTTTTTGCGGTTTTTGACAAATTCTATATGACAGACTTGATTTTTCAGTCTCGAAAATATTTTTACCGGAAAGCTCCTCCAATTTCCCATAAGTTTGTCTTTGACCACATTTCATTTAGATGTATGAGCTTACAGATATAAGCTTATTTACTACTACACTGAAAAAATATTATGTTTTCAGTTATGAGCAATGTAATTAGCTTATATCTGTAAGCCCATACATCCAATTGAAATGTTGTCAAAGACAAACTTATGAGAAATTGGACGAGCTTTTCGGTAAAAATATTTTCGAGACTGAAATATCAAGTCTGTCGTATGGAAATTGCCAAAAACCGCCAAAAACCCTATCTTTTCAACATTTTTATTTTTAAAGCCACTGTAACTTGACAAGAATTGGACTTAGAACAATGGTCAATATGGAGACTTTTATGCAAAATTATCTGGAGAATCTACTCTCGTGTTCAGATTTTGAAAATTTTGACGATTAGACCACTTTTCAAAAAACTAATACTTTTTTTGCATTTTTTAGGAGCGTTGCTTCATCCTGCATTTTTCGTGAGTCTTTTTATAACATATTAGGCACAGAAATTTTGAACGAAAAAAAAATCGTGGGCTCACCTTTAAATTTGACTCGTAAACTTAAAAATCAAAAAATCTCATAAAAGTGGCGTGATTTTTTCATTCAGTGTATTTTTTTCGGATAGCCCGTCCTACAAGTTTGTCTCTGACCACTTTTTGATACGATGCAACGGCTTCAAGATACAGCGATATTTAAATTACGAAATGCAAAAATATTTAAAACATTTACGCCCTTCTCAAATGTCATTATGCTCCATATACATAGAAATGGCTTACATAAGCGTAGGTTAACATGCCTATAAAGTTTCATTGAAATCGGAGAGGGTCGAGAAAAAAGTACCTAAAATTCCTGTTTTGGGCTGTAATTGCTCATTAATCTTTTTAAAGTATTTTTTCCCAAAATACTGTGTAAAACAGTGAAATTTTTCAAGAACTGGTGAAAATTTCACCAGCTTCTGATGTAAAATTGTTTGGTTTGTTTTCAATGACTTCTTTTAAATTATTATTTTTTAATTAAAAGATTTTCAAGAACAACAATTTAACTTCAAGCTACTTTTCATTGCTTTCAATCTTTGGCACCCAACAGCAAACTCAACCATTAAAACTGATCAAAACTGTCCCCCTTTGGACCGTAACCGAAACCGAAACTCTCACCACGTAATTTAATCTCTGCCCACACCTAGCTCAAACCACAAGTTCTCCCCAAGAAGCGCACAGCGCACTCCACAGTAAACTCTTCAACTTGATTACCCTCGGAAAAAAAATCAAGTAAAAAACCTAAGAAAAGATTCTCGCTGCTCGTGCCAACCCCACGGGGACTCCTCTCCCTCTAATAACAAACAAATTAACTTGAACTCCATAAAGTTTAAAACTTTTCCACACACTCGAAAAAAAGAAGTGATCTCCCTTCTTTATTTTATTCCCAAAAAGTAGCTGCAAACTTGCTCATCCACGTGCCAAAAACACAGAGATTTGATGTGTTTTTTACCTTCCCTTCGGTTCAACAACTTAACGGCTCCGAAGATTACCATCTTGTTGTTGGTTTAAAAAAAAAAAACTTTTCGCTCTCCCCTGAGGAGTTCCAAAACCGGGGCACGAGACAAGATATTCACCTTTGTTGTGGAAGAATCGCTCATGTTTTACCCCTCGAAGATGACTGGCTAATGACCAAAAAAGAAGCCCCTCGGAGGAGGTCCTTGGCCCTTCGTTTTTTAAATGAAAAAGGGGACTTATTTTTGGAAATTTATTCGACACGGGGCACACTTTTCTTATTATTTATTTAAAGCAGCTTTAGAAGAAGTTTCGATGCAACCAAATCACCGTGACCAGAAGCAGTTGTCGATTTGTTGTCTTTTTTAGAATGCTTTTTTTAGAATTAGGGTGAACTCAATTTTTAGATTTTATCCACGTGCCACTAGCAGATTTTTGCAGGGAAGGGTGATTTAAAAAAGGGAACAATGCTATTATTTTCAAAAACTCTGTGACAGTTGTAGAAAATTTAATTTTGAAAAATCCTTTCCCAAAAAAAAAGGGATTCCGTTTTCAACCCCTTATTAACGGTCGTAATCAACGGGCTGCACATGATTATCGAGATTAGCAGAGCACTTTTTTTTGTTCAAAATTCGAAAAAAAAACTTCACTCAATCACCCATTCGTTTCGTCAGTTATTGACGCGTCGGCGCTACGCGTGCAGCGACATCTTTGATGGCGTAACGCAATTTGGATTAGAACTTGAAACATGGTTACTATGATCTGGGCGCAGCAAAAGGGGAAAACTTCGTACGAGGGTGGCCATCCCTGCGAGCACAGTAGGCCCTGGAATCAACCCTCTCCCTCACTTGTACAATTTCGGTTCATGTTTCAGGACAATCCCTTCGAAATTTTGTGTTGTGTTTTTTTTTTGCTCCGTCCGGCTGCCACCTCGTTACGGAAAATGAAAATTTATTCCCGAAAATTGGTTGGCAGAACGGGGTTGGCCGCCGCCGGGATATCGGATCCCACCCTCGATATTTTGGCCCGTCATTTTGGATCGTATTTCTGTTTGATTAAAGGCGTCATTTGGCGTCGTTGGACGTCCCCGGCCTGGCGTCGTTTGACCGGAACAACCCCTTATTTTTCCAATATATATCGATTGGATTGAGAAGGGAATCGATCCGTCGAAGCAAACGAGTTTAGTTTCATTTCCAACAGTAGTCACAATTGTATTTTAAATTCTAGTCACATTTTGATCACAAATTCTGTCACAATTGAAGTCACAATTTCAGTCACAATTTTGATAGAAATTTTAGTCACAATTTCTGTCAATAATACTGTCACAATTTCTGTCTCAATTTCTGTCACAATTTATGTTACAATTTCAGTTACAATTTCAATCACAATGTCTGTCACAATTTCAGTCACAATTTCAGTCAAAGCTTCAGTCACAATTTCAGTCACAATTTATGTCACAATTTCGGTCACAATTTCAGTCACAATTTCAGTCTCAATTTTAGTCACAATTTCAGTCACAATTTCAGTCACAATTTCAGTCACAATTTTAGTCACAATTTTAGTCACAATTTCAGTCAAAATTTCAGTCACAATTTCAGTCACAATTTTAGTCACAACTTCTGTCAAAATTTCAGTCACAATTTCAATCACAATTTAAGTCACAATTTCGGTCATATTTCAATCACAATTTAAGTCACAATTTCGGTCATATTTCAATCACAATTTCAGTAACTATTTTAGTCACAATTTCAGTTCAGTTTCAGTTCAGTTTCAATCCTCCAAAACAAACACCTTTCCGCTAAAATCCCACCGCTTGCTGAGTTGTGAAATTGCATGGTAAAATTCCGTCAAATTCAACCGATCGAGGGGCTCAACGCGTTGCATTTCGGTTCTCCATTTTTTTTTTTCGCTTTATGTTACATTTTCTGTCACAATTTCTGTCAAAATTCCTGTCAAAATTTCTATCACAATTTCTGTCACAAATTTCTGTCAAAAATTACTGTCACAATTTCAGTCACAATTTCTGTCACAATTTCAGTTACAATTTCAATCACAATTTAAGTCACAATTTCAGTCACAATTTCTGTCACAATTTCAGTTACAATTTCAATCACAATTTCTGTCACAATTTCAGTCACAATTTCAATCACAATTTCAGTCACAATTTCAGTCACAATTTCATTCAAAACTTCAGTCACAATTTCAGTCACAATTTCAGTCACAATTTCAGTTACAATTTCGGCCACAATTTTCGTCACAATTGTCACATTTTCAGTCACAGCTTAAGTCATAATTTCAGTTACAATTTCGGCCACAATTTTCGTCACAATTGTCACAATTTCAGTCACAATTTTGGTCATATTTCAATCACAATTTCAGTAACTATTTTAGTCACAATTTCAGTTCAGTTTCAATCCTCCAAAACAAACACACCTTTCCGCTAAAATCCCACCGCTTGCTGAGTTGTGAAATTGCATGGTAAAATTCCGTCAAATTCAACCGATCAAGGGGCTCAACGCGTTGCATTTCGGTTCTCCGAGGGGTCTTCCGTTTTTCGATGATGTCCGTGAATCTGTTTCATTCACCGAAAGGCCAAAGGTTACTACGACAGCTGCTGCTGCGATCAGTTTTTGGGTTTCCCGTTTTCGAAAAATTTCAAATTCAAAATTCTCCCTTTCACACTACCGGAATGAAACTGCGAGGGGTGCGCCACCCGGGTTTTTGGTTGGTAAGATTTTCAGTTGAAGTTTTTTTTTTGCATTCTCAAGTGAGTCGAAAAGATGAATCTCGATTTAATGTTCTCGAAATTTTTAGACCGTTTTTGGGTGGGGACATTCCTTATGCACGGGGGTTAACCTTTTTCACCTTTTTAGAGGAATAAAAAAGTCGTTTTTGGGAAGGCCGACATTTTCGAATGCGAAGATCTTAAGGCAAAACAAACGTAAATAAGACATTAATACTCGCTCCCGTGCGCATATTTTTTAAGGAGAGTGGTGCATCTTTTTACCTTTTTTCGGAAGTTGTCATGGTCTTTAGGATAGTCGAAAAGAGAGTCATGTGGGCTCGTTTGGACTGTCGTAGATTTTTTACAGACAGAAATGGCCCCGAGGGGGGAGATGATTAAGCTGCGGTAGTACAGCGTAAAACGATCTTTGGCCACACAATGTTGTCGCGTGTCTTTCTCCGATGGATTTAATTTATTATGCTTTGTCTCGTGCCGCTCTGTTTTTTTTTAATTTTTTTGTTTGTTTGGAATCTTCTTTTTATAGAACTGGTGGGGTGTAACAAAACACAACGATCTCCATCATTAGTTGAACAACATCCGATCGATACCATGTGGGTTTTTTGGGATTGGAAGGGGCGAGCGTTAGCTGTCAGTGAGCTGTCATTTGCTCGAAAAAAGTAATTCAAATAAGGGTAAAATCTAGAATAAGTTGCGAATGGAACAGAGGAGTTTATTGTCAGTTTAAGTAAAACAAAAAGTCTAGTTAAACCAAAATTTTACAAAATAGCGACTTTATAAATTTGCGAAAAAAATAGTCTTTTACAAATAAACAATAACTAAAGTAGTGTTTTCCGCAAATTGATTCATTTTTTTTTTAATCTTCGGTAAAAATAGTATTTTTTACAATAAAGACGATTATGAATTCTGTAAAAAAATCGTGTTTCTTATGTTGATAAATTTGTATTTTTTTTAATTTTTTCTTAATCACTAAGAATTTTATCAATTTTAAAGCAAATGTTTTCGTAATTGAAAACATTGTTCTCAATTTTGAAACAAAATGGTATTGATTACGAAGACAACACAAGTTGTAGATAGCATATTTCTATCCGTAAAGCTATTATTCTTGAATATTCATTACATGCAATTAATATTTTTGAGCAATATTGAAAATTTAAACAAAAGTTGCCAGATATCCATTGCAATTAACATTACATGATTTTTTTCCACAAAACATGTTTTTTGCTGTATTTCAAAAATGCATTGTTTCTAACAAAAAAAAATCTGCATTAAATTTAGTTAGTCAAACAATCGGGAATTTTTGTATAATCGTAGATTGAAATGAGATATTTTCTTGAAAATTCTCACAATTTACTCACAATCAGGGATGGAATAATCGCAAAAAAATCAATTTCGCTTGCGAACTTTCTTCACCCGCGAAAGAGAGAGGAGGCAAATCACGCAAAAGAAAATCGCTCCCAAAATTCTCCAAGAAAATCAATCTAATGATGATTTTATGTGAATTTCCTTGTCAGCACCACTTAATAATATTTATTTCACCCATCTACAAAATGTGACAGATCATTTTTCGCCGTGTGACGTTACACTTGCAAGTGTAGTAGTGAAAAGTATATTCCACCGAATAATAAAGATGATGATTTTTTTAGATTCTTTTAACCGATCTTTCGTGCGCGAGAGAGGAGAGCCATGCTCCTTTCGGATTTTTTATCTTGATGAACGTCCAGAGATTTTCTTTTGATGATGATTATTCCATCGTTGCTCACAATATACTCAAAATTTTAGTTTTTCACTATATGTGTATCAAATTATCGGTAATTTGTCAAACATTTCGACAGCAATATTTTTTTTAACTTTGAAAATTTTCGCGAAGCTAGCCTACGTATTTTTGAAAAGTTACTGAAAAAATATGTTTTTCATCTAAATTGATAGTAATGGGAAATATTTTTTTTTAATACTCTAAAATTTCACAAAATAACGTATCTTTGAAAATATTTTTTTTGCAATATTTGTATGAAATGTTTAGGAATTTTACATACATTTCGATAGAAATAAAAAAACTTACCATATTTTCGAAAAAGTACTCCAAATTTCAGTTTTTGCAAACGATTCGGCAAATTTCTTAGTTGATCATTTTTGCTATAACAAAAGTTTTGTGGAAATATTGAATATTTAAGAAAAAAAATATTATTACTGTCAAATTGTGTGCAAAATTCCCGATCGTTTGATACCCATTTTGTAAAAAACATATTTTTCAGTACTTGTTCAAACTATCGTACTTTTGTGAATTTTTTTGAATATTTTCATTTTTTTTTGTCATGAAATGTATGTTTAAACCCTATCATTTAATACCCATATTGTCAAAACTAAAACTTTGGGTAGTTTTTAGAAAAAGCGTAGTTTTTCGGTCGTTTTTTTAACTCACTAACAACCTTTGAAAAGTATGAAACATTTCCGACAATTTGATACCCGCACTGATTTTTTTTCAAATATACTTAGCTTGGTATTGCAGTAGTATTTAAGTTAAAATGAGAAATTCTTTACCAAACCGGAAATGGATTTAATTTATATTTTTGAACTAGCTCATTTTTTAGGGGATTTCCTAAGATCAAAAAAGGCGTTTTGTGTCATTGATTCACTCATATAAAGCTGCATATAATTTTGGTTGCTGTCCATACAGAAAATTGTACGTAAATATTGAAAAATCTGAATTTCTTTTTTTTTTTTTTTTTTTTTTTTTTTTTTTTTTTTTTTTTTTTTGTTGGCGCTACACCATTAGCTTGGCCTGCTGCACGATTCTCCGCCAACAAGCTCGGTCCATGGCTGCTTGTCTCCAGTTTTGCGGGGCACCCACTCTCTCCAAATCGTTCTCCACTTGGTCCACCCACCTCGCGCGTTGCACCCCCCTACGTCTTGTTCCTACCGGCTCCGACACAAACACCAACTTCGCAGGGTTGATCCTCTGGTTCCGCTGGCTCAATTGCTCGGGTCGCTCCGGCATCCTAGCAACATGACCCGCCCACTGCAACCGTCCAGCCTTCGCGACCTTCCGGATGCTTGGTTCGTTGTAGAGCTGCGCAAGCTCGTGGTTCATTCTCCGCCGCCATCCGTCGTTCCCAAATACGCCGCCGAAGATGGTCCTGAGCACTCGACGTTCGAAGACGCTTAGCGCTCGTAGGTCCTCCTCGAGCATTGTCCACGTCTCGTGCCCGTAGAGGACGACCGGTCTTATCAGCGACTTGTAGATGGAACACTTCGTATGTAGGGAGAATTTCCGGGACCTTAGGCTCTTGTGGAGACCGAAATAGGCACGACTTCCAGCGATGATGCGTCTCCGAATTTCCCTGCTGCAGCTGTTGTCCGACGTCACCAACGATCCGAGGTACACAAACTCCTCAACCACCTCGAATTCGTCGCCGTCGATTGTAACGCACGGTCCAATGCGAGCCCTAAGGGACTCGGTTCCTCCTGCCAGCAGGTACTTTGTCTTCGCCACATTCACCCTTAGCCCAACCTTTTCTGCTTCCCGCTTCAAGCCGGTGTACGCATCAGCAACCGCCTTGAGCGTTCTGCCAACAATGTCCATATCGTCGGCGTAGCAGATGAATTGGTTGGACTTGCTGAAGATCGTGCCCCGCATATTGAAGCCCGCTCGTCTCATAACACCTTCCAGTACCACATTGAAACAGAGGCAAGAAATCCCATCGCCTTGCCGAAGTCCCCCGAGTGAAGGAAACGAGTCCGATTCCGCACCCGATATCTTCACACAGCACCGAGCACCATCCATCGTCATTCTGGTCAGTCTTATCAGCTTCCCGGGAAAGCCGTTCTCGTCCATAATTTTCCATAGCTCTTCGCGATCGACTGAGTCGTACGCGGCTTTGAAGTCGATGAATAGGTGGTGCGTGGGGACTTGGTACTCGCGACACTTTTGGAGGATTTGTCGCACAGTGAAGATTTGGTCGGTCGTCGATCTCCCCACGACGAATCCGGCTTGATAGCTTCCAACAAAATCCTCTGCTATCGGCGATAGACGGCTGAAGAGGATCTGGGAGAACACTTTGTAGGCCGCGTTGAGTATTGTGATGGCACGGTAGTTCTCACAATCAAACTTGTCCCCCTTTTTGTAGATCGGGCATATCACTCCCTCTTTCCACTCCTCCGGTAGCTGTTCTGACTCCCAGATCCTGACTATCAGACTGTGCAAACAGAACACCAGCTTCTCCGGGCCCATCTTGATGAGTTCCGCACCGATACCATCCTTCCCAGCCGCTTTGTTGTTCTTCAGCTTCTTGATGGCATCCTTAACTTCCCTCAACGTGGGAGCTGGCTCCTCACCTTCTCCTGCTGCACCGATGTAGTCCTCTCTTCTGCCGTCTTGGACCCCTGCCTCTGTTTCTGTACCATTCAGGTGTTCATCGAAGTGTTGCTTCCACCTGTCGATCACCTCGCGCTCGTCCGTCAATATCACTCCATCTTTATCCCGGCACATTTCGACTCGCGGCGTGAAGCCTTGGCGGGATCCGTTGAGTTTTTTGTAGAACTTGCGCGTCTCGTTTGAGCGATGCAGCTGCTCCATGTCCTCGAATTCCAACTCTTCGTGGTGGCGCACTTTCTCCCGGAAGAGCTGGTGCTGCTGCCTTCGCTTCTGTCCATACGCCTCCTCGTAATCACGGAGATTGTACTGCAGCATTGCCCTCCGTGCTGCATTCTTCTCCTCCAAAATCGCTCGACACTCCTCGTCGAACCAATCGTTCCGTCGTCCTCGTTCCACAAATCCGATGGTGCTTTCCGCTGCGTTGGTGATGGCTGCCTTGACGTTCCTCCAGCAGTCCTCGAGGGGAGCTTCCAACAGCTCACCCTCCCCTGGCAACGCAGCCTCCAGCGAATGCGCGTACCGGGATGCGACTTCCGGTAACTTAAGCCGCTCCAGATCCAACCGCGGAGGGCGGCGGTACCGAACGCTTTTCGCCAGGGAAAGTCGTTGGCGCATTTTCACCATCACCAGATAGTGGTCCGAGTCGACGTTGGCGCCGCGATAGGTCCTGACGTCGATGATGTCGGAGAAGTGTCTACCGTCGATTACGACGTGGTCGATTTGCGATTCCGTTCCTTGTGGCGATCTCCAGGTGTACTTGTCTCGGAGGTTATGCTGGAAGCAGGTACTTCGTACGGCCATATTTTTGGAGGTGGCGAAATCGATCAGTCGCAGGCCGTTTTCGTTCGTGCGTACGTGGGCGCTGAACTTTCCTATCACCGGTCTGAATTCCTCCTCCTGGCCAACCTGAGCGTTAAAATCTCCGATGACGATTTTGACGTCATGTTTTGGGCAGCTGTTGTACGTCCAGTTCAGCTGCTCGTAAAATGCGTCCTTGTCGTCATCTTCGCTTCCTGAGTGCGGGCTGTGCACGTTTATGATGCTGATGTTGAAGAAACGGCCCTTAACCCTCAACACGCACATTCGGTCGGTGACCGGGGTCCACCCAATCACGCGATCGAGCATTTCGCCCAACACTATAAAGGCTGTCCCGAGCCTCTTTTTCTTGCCGCGGCTCTGGTAGATTCTACAACCCAATCTTTTGTACTCTCGTACCTCCTCCGCGCCTATCCAGCAAACCTCCTGCAACGCTACGATGCTGAACTTGCGGACCCTCAATATGTCGGAGAGTATGCGGATACTCCCGTCAAATCTGAGAGACCTGCAATTCCACGTTCCGAGCTTCCAATCGTGGGACCTCGTAAGAAGTCCAGTTCCGTGCCGATTGGTCCGGCTCGCATCGTGTGCTTCCTGCACTGGTGTTTTACGGCGGGTTCGTGTGGCCTGCACCAACCCCCTGTCTCGCCGGAGGACCATCGTGCCGGTACTGTTTAGAGTCCCACGCCGACACAGGGACTTTCACTCAGCCGCCCCTAACCTGGGGTACAGACGCTGTTTCGAGCCGCCCCTAACCTGGGGAACAGACGCTCGGAGGGGGGGGGAGGGTCAGCCAACTATAACCTGCAATGAGCCGCCCCTAACATGGGGAACAGACGCTCATGAGGGGGGAGGAGGCTGAACACCTGGTTTTCGAGCCGCCCCTAACCTGGGGAACAGACGCTCGAGGGGGGGGGGGTCGTTGGCGACACTTACCGCTTTGGTGAGCCGCCCCTAACGTGGGGAACAGACGCTCACGTGGCGAGAACGGGATCAACAACTCACAGTTCCAGGCCGCCCCTAACCTGGGGAACAGACGCTTGGTGGGGTAGGGAGGGGGGGTGCTTTAGGCGCGTACGTGGTACGATGGACTCTTCCGCCAACTTCTTTGTTATTTTATTTAATTTTTTTTTTCCCAAAAACTTAATCACTTTTTTTATTATTTTTTTTTCCACCGCCGGTTCCGATTGGACCCACTGTGCACTTCTTTGCGCTTTCTCTTCTACACACAGTTCCCGCATCACAGACGACGACGACGACACCGGCCTCGCTTTGTAGAGGTCGTGCTTGCAGTACACGTTCCTGTACACACAACACAACACAATACCCGAAAACAGCGTTGGCGACGACGACGATGCCTTCACGCTTCTTTTGTTACACTTCTGCTGCCCGCGCGAAACCGAGATTTTTGGCGAAATTAATTTCCTAATTTGCCTTGATCACGGCAGTTAAAACGCCGGGTTTTCACTAATCACGTATCGAGCACTGGTTCACACGCGGATTGAACGAACTTCGCGGCTCACTGACACGGATTACGTCGGTTAATCGATCTTTTTGGTGGGACCGGTCGAGAATACCGCTGTGCTCTCGTGCACGCACACACTCAAAAAATCTAAATCATTTGAAGGAATTTCCTGATTGGTTTAGTGTCTTTAGCAAAGTTGTAGGTATTGATGAGGACTTTTCAGAGAAACTTTTTTGGCTCAAATATTTTTTTTTCTTAATCCTTTCTTTTCATGTTCAATGTGAAAAAAACGTTTTTTTCTGAAAAAAATACCCCAAATTTTGCTTGAATTCGATTTAATTTTCATCTTGAAAGTACTTATTGACATATTTTATTAAGTGCTCTAAAGATGTGTAAAAATTTAGGTTTTTGAATAATTACGCTTTGACAGCTCCACTCAGCTGTCACCGTGCCATAATGGCGGATCGTTCACGCGCGCGCTTTCTCTTTCTTCTTTATGACATGCGATACATCCAAAACACGCACAGATAAACGCAGATAAGATGAGATGCAATCATCCAAATATTTGTTCATGACCAAACAAGATATCGAAACAGAAAAGGACCCCTCACATCATGTCAGTGAGAGGAGATATTTATTGTGTGATCTGCAATAAAAAAAAAGCAGAATGAAAGACGTCGATTGCGGTGCTATAAAAAACAAATTCGAGACAAAGCCTGCTGAGATGCCTTCGAACACACACAAACACACTCATGTTGCCAGGATGATGAGAGGATCTCCTCTTTAGTCATCCTGAGCCTACTGTTCTGTGTTTGATCGAGAGCACGTGGAGTCAAACAAATAATGGGACCTTTTGCATGCCACCACCGCCACCGCCATAATGGCTTCATTGTGGTTGGACATCTTTGCGTAAACAAGCGATTTGAGGAAGCCTGAAATGTGATATTTAAGGGGGGAGTGCAATTAAGGTGAAACCTGGCGTTTTTTGTGTGTTGATTTGGGCAGCTGCTCGATGCATTTTTTTAAAGAAATAATCATGTTTACTGTTTTCCTAAACTATACGCAAAACAATGCATTTTTCTAATGTAGCTGTCAAAACCTAACCTCAATCAAAAGCTATTTTGACTCAAACCTAACACCTTGCTCCAGGTTCCAACGCAATGAAGCAATGTGCGACCAAATGTCGTTATCTGTCATCTGCCAGGTTAATCGATTCCTGCCCGCAGGTTACCCTTTTTATACGACAAAGGTGACATTTCTTTATTAGTCCCACCACCGCGCGCGCTCTAACTTAATAAATTCCTTACGGAACCCCCACTGTAAGATGCTTATCTTGGCCGCAGTGTCACCCCTTTTTAACCCTCCAAGCATCGAAGTTCAACCTCACTCTCTTATCTGCCGGATCCGATCGGCCAAACCTTTCCCCAGCGTCGGCACGTCCCGGTCGTTACGGGAGGAAATTTATACAACCTGTTTTTATCTGAAATTAAAAGAGTGGAAAAGAAGGGATACTCTCGAGAAGCGGTCACCAAGCCGGATCGGAGGAACTTGTGGGAAGGAAGCGAAGGCTTGCCATTCAGACACGCGTGTGGTGACTTTAGAAACCTTTATGGAACAGTCAAAAGATTGTAGGAAAAATTATTTGGTTTCTTAACAGAATAGATATGTGACGATAATGATTCCAAATTCAAGGACCTTGATTGTTTGGACAGTGCACTAGCGCATCTAAAATCAAATAGATTTAGTGAAAAAATACCCATCCTCAACATAATTCAAATTAATATCCTATATAAGTCAAACAATTTTTCAAAAATGGATAAATCGAGGCTCTAGAGCCAGGTAGCTATTTGACTGCCAGAACATTTCGTGAATCCAACTCCGAATTTAAAAACAATTCCATTTATTTTTATTTTTTTTTTGAAAACTTGCCGATTTCAACACCAAATTCGGCATTAAAGTTTTATTGACCTCGACATCAACTCCACATCCCGAAATAAGTTTTTTTTTTAATTTTAAATTTATAAAAGCATTTTTTGCGTCAAAATAATTCAACATAATTGTAAGTGCAATCAGATGAAAACAATTTTAAATCAATTCCTTTTCGTTTATAAGCATGTTTTAAATGTTTGATTTATTTTATAAATATGTTGAATTTTATTGAAATTTCAATGTGTTTTGAAGCAACGTATTTAAAAAAAATTAAAAATTTCTTTTTTTTCAGATTTTAATCTTATCAAATAACGAAAACTCGTGAGGATTTGCATTGTCATATCTTATTTTTGTAATCTGCTTAAATTTATATAAAAGACCAAAAATTTACTGTGCATTTTCAAAATATTACATTTTTAATGTAAAATTCTTTTTTTTAAGATATCATATTTAAAAAAAAATAACTCGCAATCTATCAACGCAAAATATTGTTAATTCAAACTTTTATTTCAAATTCTATTTTTTTATTTGCGGCTTCGAGAAAACTCTCCATCATTTACAACTCCGCGGGTTTCAACAGAATTACTTTTATAAAAAATAAATAAAATAAAATAAATAATGACAAATACTTAATGTTTTTTTCATAAATATAAAAAAGTTTTCTTTAAATGCCGTAGTTCTTTAAAAATATGTATTATAATTAATGAGAAATGCTTTGTATTTATCTCTGACTGAAAAAACTTCAAACACATTTTTTGGCAATCAGTTTGAACCTTTTTTTATTTTAGAAGAATACAAAAACTCACAACAAATCCAGAATAAACCCAAACAAATCATTACAGAAATTGATGAAACTTACTTTTTCAAAAAAGCAGAATCTGTTATGTTTAAAAAAAGCAATTATTATTATTTTTTTGCCATGAATAGCCCAATTTATTTTGAAATTGTTCATTATTTTTTATTTCAAGGAACTAAATAGGAAATGTTTTTTCTTTTAATAACTCAACGCATTTATCATGTTGAAAACAAAACGAAAAATCATAGTTATTTATAAGTTACTTTTTGCGTTTCTCTTTGTTTCGTCGTCCGTGTCTGTCGCGGGTGACCATGAACGGCCATGATCGATGACGACCAACTTTTTCAAAACTTTTTTTCGTAAAATCACGATAACTCGTGATGTTTATAAGCAAACCCCTTATGTCTATATATCAAAATTTTTGTAATTGTCTGTTCTACAACTTTGTAGAACATTGTTACACTCTAAAAAATAACCCTGCAAAGTTAGAAAAAACACGAAATTTTAAAATGAAAAACTTTGTTCTAAATGAAAAAATGACCCTTCTGGGACAATGTAGATTCGAAAAGTACATTAAATTTCCCATAAAATGACATGTTCCAAAATTTTTTACAGTCAAGTAACGGAAAATGGGAGAATTTTTAAAACTTTTTTAGTGTTTTTTTCGATGAAAAATACGTTTATTCGGAATTCTGAGTACGCCATCAAATCGGGCGTCTAATTTTACATAAAAGTCCCTTTGACACCAAATTTCTATCTCATCACCGTTTCAGGCTGCAAATTCTTGAAAAACACCTCTTTTTTCGCATGTTCAAAAATGGAAGGGGTCGTACCGCCCCTCCGTCACGAGATATCAAAAAAACGGACCTCGGATTCGTGATCAGGAACAAAAGTTACCCCTTAGGACAAAGTTTCACGCAAATCGAAGAGGGGTCGGGGCAACTGCTGTGTGAGTTGGCGGTTGCCCATATAAAACACAAATTACATATAACTGTTTGATAATGAGATAATTTTCATTTTCATAAATCGTTCGGAGGACTAGTCATGTTTGAAATAATGAAACAATGCAATAATTCTTAGACATTATTTTATTAAATTGCTATTTTTTTTAAATAACTCATATTTAAAAAAATACAAAACTCATGTAAATAACTTTAAAAAAAACAATTAATTTTCGAAAATTGATCTTGTTAAAAAAAAGAATCAATAAAAGGAATGGTGTAAATATTTTTTGTGAAATTTTTTTTCAGATAAGGCCGTTGCAAATATTTTTCAAAGTTCGACTCTGGCAAAAAAAAGCATTTCTTATAGTTTTAAGTTGGTTAGACTTCTTTTTCCTCGAAAATTTTGAAGTTTTTGAAAAAATATTTTTTTGCCCCCTGATTTTTCGAACTGATTTTGAAAGGGGAGGGGGGCGACATAAACTATGAAAAATATCTGCAACGGTCTTACTACTTTTGCATTGGAAATTTAAAATTGCATCTAAAAAAAGGGTGTGTTCTTTATTAGAATCTGTATGAAAAACTCTCTCTTTTTAATGAAAAACTCTATGAAAAAAAAATCTAAATAATAAATCAAGCTACGTAGTTGCACCCAGGCCTGCAAAATGTTTCCAACCCAGCGTACACATGAAGCAAACCAAAATGTCAGTTCACTGCTAGCATTTGACTGTAAGCCTACTGTGTCCGTTCAACCACTGCCGCCTGACTCGTGCCGGTCGGCTGCTGGAGAATGAGAGACGTGAAAAAATGAGCTACACTCACTCAATTCGTGTCGTATGACTGACTCGTAAAATCCTCTCTAAACACTATTTTGACTATTTTTCAACAATTGAATTGTTCTAGACTGTGCAAAACACTTAAAACAACCATAATTTATATTCAAAATTACATTTTCACGCATAAATACCAACTTTTTGTGTAAAAACTTGTTTCTTTATGTGTGTGCGTGCAACGTCGAATGAGCGTTGGTCGACTACTGCCTCGCATTGCAGCTGCTCAGTGAGCTAGGGCACTCACGACTGAGTCGGGTTTGTTTATGTCACGGTTTTGCGGTTTAGTGAATGGATCTCAAAAATTCGAGTCAGCGTCACCGATTTTCTCCTCGTTTTTGGTGGGTCAGGGGATTTGAGGGGTTAACCTCTTTGAGCAAGAATCCTGGGAGTTGCTTTCGCTTTCTTGCTCTCCTTTTTTTTACGACAGGTGAATTTATTGGGTCGAACCTTTCCTTCTGCCTTAGCTTCAGGGAACTACTAGTAGGCAATGGGAAACGTGACCACGCACCGCCGTTCGGGGTGAGTTTTGGCGGGTGGTTGTGTCATAGGCTGCTGCGTTTCAGGACATTAGGACGCTTTCTCCCGCGTGTGGAAAAGGGTAGTTTTGGTTTCGGGGGTGCGGACTATAAACCACTTTTTATCGGGCGTATGAATATTTCGACCGCGGTGTGGTCAAATTATAGGTTTACCTTTTTTGTTTTTTTTTTGGTCCGGAAGTCGCACATATGAGTTATCACTTTATGGGTTTTGTTATGGGGGATTTAGGGTTGAGTTTGAGTTTGTATAAAAAAAAACTATATTGCAAGCTTCTTTTTATCGAAGCTTGAAATTGATTAAAACAAGCTTAGATAAGAAATTGTAGCATCGAATTATTATATAAATAAGGGTTCAAATCATCAAGAAACAGAAGTTACAATACAATTATCATGCCTAACACCTCACATCTCTTTGTTTTACTACTTTTTGCGTTCTTCACAATTGTGGTTCAAACTTTTGCTCAGGATGATTTATACGAAATATGTTTAACGTGCACATATCGTGATGAACCGGTTTGTGGAAAAAATGGAGTCACCTATGCAAACGATTGTGCAATGCGTTGCTTAGGAGTGGAGTTGGCTCACGTTGGAAGATGTCAGTACGGTTGATGCTTTAAATTGGAAAATTAAAAAAATGATATTTCAAGATAGTTTTGTTTTATTTCACATCCAAACTTTTTTTTTCTTCGAATTCCGGCAAACTTTTCATCAGACAACTTGTTTTTCAACTTTTTCCACTTCACACATTCCTTCGTGGTGCAGTTCGACTTTCGCGCACTTCAGCAAGCACTTGTTGCTGTAAGTTTTGCCATCCTTTCCGCACTGTTGCTCCAACTGTTTGGTGCAAACGCAGTCTTCACCACGGGCAAGTTGATTTCCAATAGAGGAAATAACGAGAAAAATAATTACTGCGGCTGTTGTGATGCTGGCCATTGTGGTTGGGGATACTGGAGAGCTTGCTTAGAATATTTGAGTTAAATAGGTACAAATTTAATTTAAAAAAAATGAGCAACCGAATCAATTTGCTGCACTGTGTTTCCATTTAACTAATTTCTGTAGATATTTTTAATCATATTGTTCAACTTTAAAATTATGAAAAGAAAACTAAGTTAAGAGCGTTACAGACAAATATGAAAGATATTGTTTTCTATTTCCCTTCTTTTAAAATAACAATTAAATTCAAGAATTCTTAAATATTATAGGTATTTTCAGTAAAACCAGTTTCATAGTAAATTTTGAATAAGAAATTATTTTTGGTAAAAAAAAACTATCGATGTTTTTATGAAGAATACTAGTTGTAATAAATTAGATTAAATTTGAGATCTTTAGTTATTTGAATTTTATCAAAATTTAGTAAACTCAGACAAACATTCAACTGTGAGTTTTTCAAACGAATCATAATATTGTACGTATGAAGAAACTTAAAACATTTCAATTTTAACATTTTTTAAAATACTTCGATTTTCAAATGGCTTAAACGTTGATTTTTTTTACAAAAATCTTCAAAATGTTAGTGACATTTTATCAAATGGACTTTTCGCTAAAAAGAAAAAAAACCAAAACATTTAAAAAGTTGCACGAAGGCAACAGCATTTTGAAAAATAACGTAGTAAATATATATTCACAAACCACATTTTTAAGCCTGAAAACATGAACACGAACAGCGCCTAGTTTACTCGTGTTTTTAAAAATAGTTTCTGTAAGTATTTTGATTTTTTTTCAATTTGTTTTCAAAATCCTAAATTTGGAAAAATCTGGTGTGTATTGCTTATTTTCAAATACAATCAGATCACTTAAAAATATGTTGGGGTTCAAACAATCGTTTGTGAGTTTTTGCCTTCCTCACCTCACTAAGGCAAGGCTATAAAATTACTCGAAAAATGAACTTCTTAAATACACCTCCTAGATATACCTTCACGTATACCTATTGACTCAGAATCAAATTCTGAAGAAATGTCTGTGGGGATGTGTGTAGACATGTTTTTTTCCACACGATTATCTCAGAACTGGCTGAACCGATTTTGGCCGGATCCGCCTTATTCTGTTCGTTTTGGGGTCCCCTAAGACCCTATTAAATTTTATTCTGTTTAGTAAAGTATTTAAAAAGTTATGCCAAGAAAAACATTTTTGTAGATACAAAAAAGGGTGATTTTTTGCATAACCTCAAAAGGCCGGGTCTTTTTGTTTACGTGCGAGAGTCGCGCCAGATGCGAAACGCCTGGCTGCCACATTGCTTCAAATGAGAGTCTGCATGTTTTCTGGAAAAGTCTGTATCAGGTATATATATATTTTTTCATAAACTTATTTTCATTATTACTTTGTTGATGTGAGGAAGGCACCACCCACCTAATGGATGGATTAAAAAACGTTTTAGTTTTTAGTTTTTAGTTTTTCATGTTTTTATTATTATTTCTGAAATTTTTGTTGTGCAATTCTTCAAAATTTTGGGATTTCTTAAATTTTATTTTGTATTTTTTTATTTGCCTTAAATTTTGTACGGGCATAATCTATGACCTAAAAGCCATTTTGCGTCACTGGTTTGTTCATACAAGTTTCCATAAAAACATGACAGCCAGTAGTGTGTCCATCCCGGGAATTCTTCGGGATTTTAATAAAACCGGGAATTCCCAAATCCCAAGAATTCCCGAAATTGGAAAAAAATATCAAATTTTCTTCTGGGAATTCCGGGTTTTTTTGTGAAAATAGATGAACAACGATAAAATAAATAAAAATAGAATATTAAGCATATATCCAGGGTTTTTTTAAATGTCCTATAAGCTTTTGTGTTTCATATGTTTATATATCCTACTAAAAAACTCTAGTTATCAGCATTAATTAATTCATTTCAAAAAGGTTTGAAAATTTATATTCATGATTTTAGATTAAACAAATAATAACATTTTAAATTATTTTTCATGAAACATCATTGGCAAATCAAGACAATCAAAAAAAAATCAAACCATCCACATTAACGACCCCCGTGTCTTTTGTGGTCTCTATTGCAAGTTTCTGCTCGAACCTAGGAGTCCGAAGGCTTGAATGGGGAGAGCACCCAAACCTCTTTCTACTCCAAGGAACCTTCCACCCCAGTGTTTGAACTGACGACCTTTGGATTGCGAGTCCAACCGCCGCCAGCGATTCCACCGGAGTAGGATTGGTTTGGTGTGTTGTTTGTACTTATGGCATGGAGACGACTCCTACACCTGGAATGACTTAACGGCCTAACAACCAAGGCCGGGACCGACATTTTACTTCCTCATCCGATGGAAGGTTGCAGCAGATGGGAATCGAACCCAGAATCATCCGCTTACAAAGCGGACAGCGTAACCATTCGGCCACGCACTGCGCAAATCAAAACGAATGTATCAAATCAACACACCTGTTTGGTGTTTTTTATTGCATAATGTTTTGATTTATTTTATTGATTTCGGTTAAAACAGGAATACAAGAAAACAATTAGTACACCGATCTCCAAATTAAGTGCTTTAAAATCTCCTGAATTTATTTAGAATGTAGGCCCGATTTTTCTCAGTTGGCGGTAGTGATTTTAGATCATTTTTAAAATATTCTTTATACAAAACATGAATTTGTAAACATATCTTAAATTTAACATCTGTTATTTTGTTTGTTACTTTTTATTTATTATTTTAGACATTAAAAAGCTTTAAAAAAATTCTAGTCGTGGCATATAAAAATAATTAAAAATATGTATTTATAAGAGACTTATTTCATTTCAATCACAAACCAAAGCACAACAAAGAACAAACAAAAAACCTTGCAAGCTATTATAAAACTTCTATTCATTGTTTAGATTGAAGTAAAGATTATCACCAGTGAATATTATTGAGTTAATTTAACGATTTTCAGCTTGAATAACATGACAAATATAATGAAAACATATATATTACTGTTTTAAAATTTCCCGGGATCCCGGGAATTCCCGGGATTTCAAAAATGGGTAATTCTCCGCCAACTCACACAGCAGTTGCCCCGACCCCTCTTCGATTTGCGTGAAACTTTGTCCTAAGGGGTAACTTTTGTCCCTGATCACGAATCCGAGGTCCGTTTTTTGATATCTCGTGACGGAGGGGCGGTACGACCCCTTCCATTTTTGAACATGCGAAAAAAGAGGTGTTTTTCAATAATTTGCAGCCTGAAACGGTGATGAGATAGAAATTTGGTGTCAAAGGGACTTTTATGTAAAATTAGACGCCCGATTTGATGGCGTACTCAGAATTCCGAAAAAACGTATTTTTCATCGAAAAAAACACTAAAAAAGTTTTAAAAATTCTCCCATTTTCCGTTACTCGACAGTAAAAAATTTTGGAACATGTCATTTTATGGGAAATTTAATGTACTTTTCGAATCTACATTGTCCCAGAAGGGTCATTTTTTCATTTAGAACAAAATTTTTCATTTTAAAATTTCGTGTTTTTTCTAACTTTGCAGGGTTATTTTTTAGAGTGTAACAATGTTCTACAAAGTTGTAGAGCAGACAATTACAAAAATTTTGATATATAGACATAAGGGGTTTGCTTATAAACATCACGAGTTATCGCGATTTTACGAAAAAAAGTTTTGAAAAAGTTGGTCGTCATCGATCATGGCCGTTCATGGTCACCCGCGACAGACACGGACGACGAAACAAAGAGAAACGCAAAAAGTAACTTTTTCAAAACTTTTTTTCGTAAAATCGCGATAACTCGTGATGTTTATAAGCAAACCCCTTATGTCTATATATCAAAATTTTTGTAATTGTCTGCTCTACAACTTTGTTAAAAAATTGTTACACTCTAAAAAATAACCCTGCAAAGTTAGAAAAAACACGAAATTTTAAAATGAAAAATTTTGTTCGAAATGAAAAAATGACCCTTCTGGGACAATGTAGATTCGAAAAGTACATTAAATTTCCCATAAAATGACATGTTCCAAAATTTTTTACAGTCGAGTAACGGAAAATGGGAGAATTTTTAAAACTTTTTTAGTGTTTTTTTCGATGAAAAATACGTTTTTTCGGAATTCTGAGTACGCCATCAAATCGGGCGTCTAATTTTACATAAAAGTCCCTTTGACACCAAATTTCTATCTCATCACCGTTTCAGGCTGCAAATTGTTGAAAAACACCTCTTTTTTCGCATGTTCAAAAATGGAAGGGGTCGTACCGCCCCTCCGTCACGAGATATCAAAAAACGGACCTCGGATTCGTGATCAGGGACAACAGTTACCACTTAGGACAAAGTTTCACGCAAATCGAAGAGGGGTCGGGGCAACTTTTCCCGATTTCGTGTGAGTTGGTAGAGAATTACCCAAATATTTTTCCCGTTTCCCGGGAAATTTAAAACCCGGGAAAATTGGACAGCCAGAATCTGTATCTGATAAAAGAATTTATGATGAATTTGGTGTTTTTGGAAAAGTTTATATTTGTACCTGGACCTCAGCAACCAGAGGTGGAATCTTCTTTTTTATATATTGTTTGTATATTTTTTGAAAATTTTCTGAAATTTTCTTCAAATGAATATTTTTAAGACAACCATGGGCACTAATGAAAACAAAATGGAATCTTTTTTTCTGCAAAAATCAAACTTTGGATGGGTTTACCTCAAAAACGGTTCACTTTATGAAAATTTCTGATTTCAATTTTGCATCTTAGAATAAAATGAGTTATTTTTCGCTTGATCTCAACGTATTGATTGTTCAGAAAAAAATTGCCTACGCTGCCAAATATTTTCGTTTTGCCTTTGCTGGGTCACGGCTTAAATTAGTCTTTTTTGATCCTCTTTTCTAATTTTTCTTAGACTGTACCTACTTTGTCCAAATTTCACATAGAAGAAACCAAATTTATCAGAAATTCCGTCCTTAAGATACACATTGTAGGATATTCAGATACTATTTTTTATAGACTATTGTGAACTTTTTATGAAAACTTGTTTGATCGAAGAGGCCCCTATAACGATTTACCCAAATTTTAAATTACAAAAAAAATACAAAAAACTATAAACGAAAACAAGAATAAAATTAAACAGAATTGCAATATGTATTTCAATAAAAATCGCATTTTTAAGCTCCAGTACAAATTGCATTCATAACTCAAACTGGCTTCCTCCGACAATCGTTGTTGATAGTTGGCTTAACCTTGCCCCTTCCCAGACACTTGAGCTGGCAAAAGTTAAAGTACACGTGGCCATCACTGCCACACACGGGACCGGGTCGCTTCGGGCACCGGCACCTGCTCACCGGCGGGGGACCTCCTTCGACGTACATCGACTGCAGGACCATAAGGAGGCCAAATATGGCAACGAAGCAGAAGATGGTAAGCTTGACCATGGTGACGATTTTCTAGTGAAATTTGGTGAATGCTTCGAATTTAAATACCTCTAAACTTGACTTTAAACTCATTTAAAACAATTTAAAAATGTGATGGTTTGAGAGGCATGAAATAAGACGACTACCATGAAGTTGATTTTTTTTACAATAATGATCAAAAAAGTAGAACCAAACAAAAAAAAAATCTTAAAAAAAACAAACTAAACATTAAATCAAAAAATGCAAGAATTGAAAACGCAAAGCAGTTGTGAGATCTTGAACATTTTGATGCATTTATTATTGTGATATCAGAACCAACGTTGCGATTTTATAACATGACTCTTTTCAAAACTCAACGAAGTAAGCCATTTTTTAAATAAAGAAATC